>NW_021319304.1:612932-654821 GCF_001605985.2 Dendrobium catenatum | reverse complement strand
TATAATTATAATGTTATTTCTTGTAAGACCTTTTCTAAGTGTAAAGATCTTGCGGTGAAGTTTGGCATCAATCTGGTTACGTTATCCTCTAATAATGCTGACTCTGTTGTTTACTGGATCAAACCGAAACCCCCTTATGTGAAATTAAATACGGATGGGTCGGTTGGCAATAATATGGCGGGTGCGGGGGGTATAATCAGGGATTATCTTGGTGATACTGTGGCTGCTTTTGCTTCTCCTTTGAATGTGGGGGATGTTATCTTGGCTGAACTTAATGCTCTCCTTCTGGGTCTGGAAATGTGTTTAAAAATGGGCTTGAATTGGGTCTGGATTGAAGTTGATTCCTTAAATCTGGTTCAAATTTTGAATCAGGATTTCTATGGTAATGCTCAGTATTTTTATACTATTAGGAAAGTAAAAAATTTACTGCCTTTGATGAACTGTTATATAACTCATATTTTACGGGAAGGTAATGTCTATGCTGATTGGTTAGCGAATAAGGGTTTGTCCCTTCGTGGTTATGAGGACTTGGATATTCATAATTTAGATCAATCCTTGGTTGGTATGCTGTTACTGGACAAGGTGGCTATGCCACGTTTTAGGCATGGGTGAGTTTTTTGGCTTCTGGGTTGTTGGGGTGTTGTTCTGGGGTTTTTGTTTCTTTCGCTGCTCGCTTGGTTTTTTTGGGTGCTTTGTTCTTTCAGCTGGGGGGTGTGGTGGCTTATGGACTTGGTGCGGTTTGTTTTCTGTCTGGAGCCTGTCTGGGTGTTTTTTCTTTTTTACTGGGGGTTTTGGTTTGATTGCATGGCTTGTGTTATGGGTTTTATGGGAACTACTGGATGTAATTCTGGTGCTGGGGGGTATGGTGATGTTTGGCTGATTTTGGAGGGTATTTCTGTTGGTGAGGGAAGGGTGGCCTACAGATACTGTTGGCATGGTTGTTGGCATAACATGCTGGTTGTTTTGTGGTGCGGGTCTTCTCTATTTTGGCAGTGGCTTGTTATGGTGTTACGTACTATTCTTGAACTGATTTTTTTTTTTTTGAGGTTTCTTTGTAGGTACTATTACAAGCGAAGCAGAGTTTTGAGAAAGGTATGTTATTTTATTCTATGTTTGTTCATTTTGCTATATAGTAGATTTTTTGCAAGAGAGCGGAGCTGAAAGCTATAAAGATTAATTGGTCTCTCCTTTTTTGGGTGCTATTGCTGAATAGCCCGACTATATTAGGTTCTTTTTGTAATCGTAGTTTAAGGATCCGTCGGCTCGTAGGTCTTTTATTTTCTTTTTGGATTGTAGCTCTTATGAGCAATAGGGAGCTGGTGGAGCCTTTTAAGGTCAATGTAACCGATTTTTTGAATGAACACGTAGGCCCCATGAGAGGGTTTTAACAAAATAAAATAAAATAAAATAAAATAAATTTTAGACGTATTTAAGAAAATCAAATATATTAACGTTGATAATTATTACGTGCTCCGGAATTTGCAATAACAAGAGTTTATTTAATATTTAACTTTGTACAAAAATTCAACTTACACAAATACAACTAGTAGAATACACAATATTTTTTATGTGAAAAGTTCAAAAAGCAGAAAATCACTTAATTAGAACAGTCCACTATATAATAAATGATATAAGAGTTCATTATTTTGTACAAATGAAGAAGATGAGATTAAGTAATTGAGAAAAATTATTTGATTCATATTGTAGAGATTGCATTAATTAGAAGTGGTAGAAGCTAAAGTCGATCATACAATGTCAATTAAGTGATGATAATATATCAAAGGTGTTAGATATTGAAATTAAATAATGGAGTTGGATATTAGTAGTCAGACGATTTATGATTGTCTTAGTTGCTAATGATAGTTATTGGCAATAATTATGAAGTAAGACAATAGTATTATTAAACTAAGATAATAGTATTATTAAACTCTCTCTGCTCTTGAATTCTCCTCGTGTACAAAATGGAGCCTTATTTATAAGTTTTTTGATAATGGTATTTCGATAAATTTGCTCAGAATAAAAGAAAAAACCTCTATTGATGGCTCATTTTGATCTTGCCGATCATAATTTTTTTTTTCAGTATTTATGTGCTTTTACGATATCAAAATTAGACAATTTTTGGCTCATTGGAAGTCTAGTCGAAATACTCGATTTGATTATAAGCATGCTAGATTTACAGATTATTCAGTTCTCCATACAATGTCATGAAGTTTTTAATTTGGGCTCATTAAGAATTGAATTAGATCACTTATAGTGCTAATTGGTTCATTTTGTTGAGACGTTAAGTTCAACTATAATTTTACTGAAATCAAAATTCGGATTATCCTAATTTTAATTCTAAAAAATTCAATGCAAATATACATCCAAAATATTACAAATCAAGTTGATCTAGTATAGTTTGGTGCCATATTGATAATATTTCGTAAAAAAAAATCTTTCAAATTAATGATATTCATAAAAAAAAAAAAATTAAATGTTTTATTTTAATCACTTCATCCGTGCATTCAGGTACTTTGATTCGAAAAAGATTTATCTGTAAATAATAAAAAAAAAAAACTTTAGCACTGATCATCACAGTTTAAATTAATTAGTACTTTATTCCAGAAGCTTTTATACGGTTTGAACCAACTTTTTTTTTAACAAATATTAAAATATTTATAGGGCTGTAAAGTTTGATCCCCACATTTCCATCTTTTGCAATTTTATTTATCAATCTTTTATCTTTGTTACACTTTTATTATTACTTTTTTAATGCATGCAAAGACATTTAGCGTTTTTGTGCAAAAGAAATAACTTTTCATCTATTGACCACAAAAATTTCAAAGTATTATGGTTATAATTTATTTATGAAAGCATGCAATAAATCAAAGGTTATTGAAGATATTCATTCATTAATATATATTATATTTCATGAATATTACTTGATTAATTTGCATGAAAAAAAGAGTAAATCATAAGGATTATGTCCTGATGATTCATATTATAATTGTTTGATAAATTTAATTATAACTGTTGATCGACTATCTAATATAACCTTTCTTTTTAGGGTTTTAGGTTGTAGGACTTATCAATGACACTGTTAAATATAAGAATTATGCTAAAAATAATATTAGTACATTTTAGCTAATATACATTGATATAATTATCAAAACGAGCATATACGTGAAAAAGGTTGGAGTAGCTCCAGTGGAAGATAAAATTAGAGAGAGTCGTCTTAGATGATTTGGTCACATAAAACGGCGGTCTTCAGATGCCCCGGTTAGGTTAGATTTGGTTTTTGTTAAGAAAGGTAGAGGTTGACCTAAAAAGACTTGATTAGAGAATATTAGAAATGACTTTTCTTTATTAGATTTAAATAAGAATTTGATTCTTAACATGACACAATGGAGAAAAAATGATTCATATAACTGATCCCACGTAGTAGGATAAAAGTTTGATGTTGTTGTACATTGATATAATTATCGGAGGTTATGCTATAATTTTCTCATGAAAATAGTTTAATCAATGGGAGACAATAATATTAAGGACATAAGAAGATCAATTTTATGCAAGCTATAATGCAAGAAATATCATGCTTTATTAGTGAAATAATCAATTTATAGCTTTATAAAGTATGAATTTACTAAACTAATTACCAGTAAAATATGAGCACACAAGAGCAAGAAGATGTAATAGGTCTTCAAGAAGACAAATTTCAGGCTATCAAATAAATTTTCAATTCAATCTGAAGCAAAGTAGTAAGAAAATTGCCCTAAACAAAGCGCAAACCGGTGACAATTTTCTAACTGTTTTTTAAGTTTCTCTTAGACTTCATTTATGACATTTTCTAACTGCTTTTTAAAACAGTTTTTTAGCACAAAAATTTTTTTAATTAAAATTTTTTATACTAAAAGACTTATTTCACAAATGAAATCTTTATGAAAATAATATTTCTTTTCATAGTAATATAAATATAGATAGATATAAATATACATACATATATACATGTAGCTGAAGTCTTTGAACTCATTCTAAATCACTACTGAATCCAATCAGTGATTTACTGGAGCTTATAAGTCTTCTCATCTTGCTCATTCTAAACTAAAGCTGGCTGATAAATCCAACTTAATAAATATGACTGTAAGAAGCAAATCAGATAATGATGAACTAATATAAACTAAGATTTTTATATAATGAAAATTTAGATTTCTATAATTAATAAAGCTGACTGTAAGACTAAAGATAAAACGATATTTGTGGAGAGTATGACTTTTTATTGCAACTCTGCCAGTTACTATTAGAACTGCAAATCAGTTCATGAATTTCCTAACTCTTGCGTTTACAGTACTGTTCAACAAATTTGGATACAGTGAGAGCCTGCTGCTTATATGTTATTTCACATAGACTGCTAGTGCCTTCTACAGTTTTCAATGAGCGGGCTTTAATTAGTTTGATTATTTCTATTACATAGCAGGAATCTGTAACTGTTTATAGATTCAGTATTGAAAAAAATATAGCTCAAGTGAGGCAGACTTAGCTTTAGTTTCCTCTCTCTCTCTCTCTCTCTCTCTCTCTCTCTCTCTCTCTCTCTCTCTCTCTCTCTCGTGGACATTTCCTCTTGTCTTGGCTACCTTTTCCAGCTTGCCCAATGGTGTCTCTACAGCTTCTTATCTTAAGCTATATATTTAATTCCCAGATCGTACGCCTGCTTTGCTTGTTTAACTGATTTCTCTTTTCCATCATTCTTCTCTTTTTCTATCATCTACTATCAAACGTCTCATATTAAATTCACAATTATCTTTTCATAAACCTTAAATCATGCATATAGTCTCTCTCTCTCTCTCTCTCTCTCTCTCTCTCTCTCTCTCTCTCTCTTAAAAATATATATTCTTATATATACTATTTCCTCCAATTCTAACACTGACACACACACTCTCTCTCTCTCTCTCATTCGAGAATAATTTATCTTCACTTTCCATAGCACTTTGTTCAGCTAGCTGTGGATGGCTGCGAGTGTTAGTGGAAGAGGCCCTCAGCCTTGAGCTGTCTCTTGCTACATACTGTGCGCACTGTGACCTCTGCATGTGTAGAGCTTCAGTCTTTTAATTATATCAAAAGCAGGCAAACAAGACATCCATCATATGGCAACTATATGTTTTTCAAAGATAGATCATAACCCTACTGTACTTTTCTCATCTACTTTTTTGATCCGATAAGAGATTTAATTGTAAATGTTAGTATGTTTATGATTAGGTTATGCTTCAAATATAGGAAAAAATTATTATGTGCGGACCCCGGACGGCGTCCAGGGACCAATCAGAACACGTCATGTCATTTTTTTGATCGATATTGGTGCTCGGTACCGGGTGACACGGCGTATTATGGTTAGTCTCCGGATCGTCTAATGTCCGTATGGAATAATTTCTTCAAATATAGGGCTGTTCGTTGAAGAGAAAGCTCTCTATCATTCCCTCCATGACTTTTGCATTTATACCCTTCTTGATACATTGGTATTTGATCTCTTCTTTTCAATTTTCTTTGTTTGTTTGCATATGTATATATATTAAAAAAATTATTTAAGAATATTCAGATGTGTTTTACAGTAGATCTAGGTTTTAGAAGCTATTTACAAATCTAACATCTAAAATTTTAATATTTCATGTCTTCTACTCATTGACAACATTAATGCCAGATATATCCTCATATATTTCATTCCTATATATCACTCATACCATCCTATAAATTTTAATATTTCATTCATTGCTCTATGGGTGTTCAATATGAAGTTTTAAAATTTTAAATTTTATATATGTAAATAGCATGACATAAAGTAATTAATATGTATCTAAATCCCCCGTTTTAGATCATTATATTTACGCTGAGTTTAGTTTGGAAGAGTTTTTTACTACTTTTAAAAATAATTTTTTAGTATAATTTTTTTCTTTAAATAATAATAAAAATAATGGTGGTCCTTGGGAGTTAGAGATTGACAATATAACACACTTCTGAATCAAGATTATTATGATTCATGATATCATATATGCATATATAAAAGCATTAACCTAAGCTTTACGTTTCATTTGGAATAACTTTCTCCTTGCTTTTAAAAATATTTTTTAGTACAAAAATTCTAATTTTAAAATTGCTTAACTAAAATCCTGTTTTATAAAGAATTAAGAAAGGATCCCAAACGAGATTAATTATTCTGTACGGGCGTCGAATGTCGTTGAAAGATCAGATAGAATGCCCCATGTCACCCATATATTCGATACTGTAGCTTAATATCACTGATATGATATTTTCTGATTGATTTTCAGACGACATTTTGCGATCTATCTAAGCACAAATAACTTCTCCCAAAGGAACCATAAATTCAACGACAAAAGCATATCTGGAAATAAAGCTCTCACATCATCATATTCTTCCATTTTTTTATCTTTTTTCTCTCTCCTATTAGTACTGTCTCTTGCATAGGCATCTGCGTGTGTCTCTGCCAGCCACACACACAATCGATCTGTTCCTACGCTGAAATCAGCTGGTTACTTGATCCTGTGGCGGTTCCTGTGGCGTCCAGGCCCTACAAGCTGTGAAATTTTTGCTGGCTTTTAAAATACCTGAACGCAATAAGTGACTCTTTAAGTAGGGAACAGTGAACAAATTAAGAGAGAGCTGTCAGTTTGCATGAAGAGATTTATTATTCCATTTGAAGAAATATTTCATCAAAATAATAATAATAATAAGAAATATTTCATCAAAATAATAATAATAATAATCCATTATTAATAATTAATATAAATAATATAAATATATACTATAGTGAAATATATAGTTTTTTTACTATATATTGATCTTGTGATAAATTTTTGAATGTATAAATATAGCTTATTTTATTTATAATTGCTTTTATTTTAATATGATTAAAATTTTCTAAGATTTAAAATGGATTTATGATAATAATTTAATTTTTTCTGGAGTGCCAAAGTGCCTTTTATTATTTTGGGCATTTTTGGGGTTGTAATCGTATGTGATTATATATTAATTATTTATTATATTTCAAAAAAAAGAAGAAGAATATTTTAAAGTAATATTTTTATATTCTTATTTTAATTTTAAAATTTTCATTCATGTTAGAGGGGCTAAAAATATGTTTAACTTATGTTAGAAATATTCATAATGGTAGAGAGAAATTATCATTTTAGCATTTACCTAAAGTCTCATATTCGTATAGATAATTAATAGTAACTTATAGGAGATCCTTAATTAGATTTTTATATGAAAAATTAATTCAAGAGGGAGAAGATTATAATATTAAAAAATGGTATCATTTTCTCTGCAAGTAGCTAGATATGAATTATAGAATATATCCTTTGTGTTGGAAGTAAAAGTCTTGAGATATTCCAGTTGTCATCAAACAGTCATTGGTGGTCGTCTCAATCTATCTTCTTATTAGAGGGGAGGTCGAATAATAGAGAGCATCATCATTAGTTAATAACTTGTTTTAATATTATTTTCAAAGGGTGTTGGGTTGGTTGATGATAGGTGTTGATATTGATCTATGATGGACATCAACTTTGGTCGATAGTGGGCGTTAGGGCATCTCCAACTGAAAATCTCATTTTTCACTCCAAAATGCAGTGAAACCAAAAAGTGTTGTGATTCATCTCCAATCGGACGTCATTTTGCCCCATAATCGTCGCTCTCTTCTTTCGCGCCTTTCTTCCGCAAGTTTCGTAGACATGAAAAAATGTTCATCCGCGATCAAATGGTGGAGGAAAAGGTGTTCGGTTGCGACATTTGAGTGCCTCCATTCAGTTGTTTGCCGAACGATTGGAGATGGTCTTAGCGTTAGTTAGGGCCATTGGTGTTGCTCGGTGGTAAGCATTAATTAGCATAAATCAATGGTGGATTTTGGTATTAGGTGATCATCTATATCAGGTGTTGATGTATAGAGTTAAAAAATTCTCCAATTATAAGAAGTCCATGTACCAAAGGCATCGATATCTTTGAAATGCCCCCTTAGATATGTTGAAATAAGATATAATTACAGATTTATAAAGAGCATATTATGATTACTTTGAACAAAAATTAGGACAATCTATTGGATGATTAAAGTTTATATCCCACAAATTATTTAATATATTTTGAATATCTCATCAATTTAATGATATAAAATTGAGTTATCTTCAGCTCAATGAGTACGCTAGGGTTCAATAGTAGGCGCTTGAACACGAGGCGGTCAATATGGATGCTTCTCTTATTATATCAAATGTGAAAAGTAAAATTATGCTGCTATATACTTACAAAGTGATTTCTTTTAAGAACTTTCTTAATTCTACTGACTCTTCGGACGCCCAAGCTAATTTTGCTACCTATGGCTCGGTCCTTATTTTTTGCAGGAAGTTTGCTGATGTTGATTCCTTGCTCTTCCTTTTTTGGGTGCTGTCTCCTTGCAGCCCTAGTATGTTATTAGGTATTTTTGTAACTATTAGTATAAGAAACCAACAGCTATTAGATTTTATTTTATAATTCTTTTGAGCATTAGTGAGCTGGAGGTTCCTTTTAAGGATCTTGTAACCTTTTTTGTATTAACGTGTAGGTCCCACCGTGGGTTTTAACCAAAAACAAAATGTAGAACTCCAGTTATATAGTTCACCTAATTATTTCTGGTTGGTCTCTTCCATTGCCTGTCTCCTCTTCACCATTTCCATTTTAATAAGAAAGACTTAACAAGTATTTATGATAGACATAGGTGATAATCACTAAACCATTTATAATATGATGTTGTATTTTGTGCTTTCACAATCTTTCTTTCTCTGATCTCCTTTCTCTATTAATAAAGACCACCATAGACATAGCTCGAAGGCATTCTCATGAATATGAGAGACAATCCATAATATTTAATTAAACATAAGAGCATTTTGATCCAAATAACAATTAATTTGGGAGATATTTGGCCAAATAAAAATATAAGTGATGTAATAATTAAATACAAAAGCGTGCATTAGAAGGAATGAAAACGTAAAAATATTTTCTTATAAATAGCCAAAATTTTAATTTTATGTGTAAACTTACCCCTTTGTGATTTGACTAAATTAAATTATATTTGATTTCTCAATTGAATTACAATCTGAACCACATAAACAAAACATCATCATATTAGATATAATTCTCTTTAAACAAATTATTTTTGTATTAACAACACTTTTCACACATCAACAAACTATCATAATTTAAATATTTTGTCACATATCATACAACATAGATGAGGATGCTTAGTTGGATGAGTGACTTTACTCTTAGAGACTGGATACGAAATGAGCATATATACGTGAAAAGGTTGGAGTAACTCCAGTGGAAGATAAGATTAGAGAGAGTCGCCTTAGATGATTTGGTTACATGAAATGGTGGCCTTTTGATGATCCGGTTAGGATAAAAGCTTTATGTTTGTTATTGTTGTTTGTATATATCATACAACATAGAGCAAACAACACAATCACATAAATCAAAGTCAATATTCTACAAGTCCTAAACTCCATCATCATCTACCAAACCTCAGAGAGCAAAACACCGCTCTCACCCATAACCAAACTATTGCCATTATCAGCATTTCAATCAACTATCTCTTTCATAAAAAAAAAAAAAAAAAATAGATATCACAATTCTATTTTTTTCATCTCATTTTTCTCCATCTGTTTTAATGCATAATTTCTTTCCTAAAACATGCAACGCTTTGTCTTCCTCTCATATCTTAAGAAACCATACAGTTCTTAGAGAGAGAAAGTGTGGAGAAAAATAGTAGCTACGCTCAGCTCTAGAGCAGAAGATCTGTAGATTTCATAGAGCAGCTCGAGCTTAGAATAATCCCACGTCAGTAAAAGAAGGAAAATGAAAGTAGAGAGAGAAAAGGGGATGGAGGTAATGTTGCTGGAATCAAACAAGTAGAGCTCCGCTTTTAATATATCCTTCAATCCTACCAGGGTTGGGGCCCGGACACTAAGATGCTACTTTATGTATTAAGTGGAAAATTCTACAAGATTGTTGTTGCATCAAAGCTCAAAAGATAATATGATATATTTTTATATGACCAAATTATTTTATTAAAAAATAGTATCATTTTGTTATTTATTTTAATTAAATTTATATTTATAAGTAAATAATAATAGAGTATGAGAGACACAAATTAACCTAAAAAAAAAACTTTTATAAAGTATAGAGTATGACAAGTTGAGCTTAATTTGTAGCTTAGGAAAATATCTTACATAATCTAATTGGTAAAGATATTTGGAGGTTGATTTTAAAGAAGAAAGTGATGGAAGAAGTATAACATAGTCAACAATCTTGTTATGAATAAAGTAGCAAATCAATTCCTATCTTCATTTTTCATACTATGAAACCTCCTCCCTCTGTTTGTTTGCGTATGGAGAAAATGATAAATAAGTTCTTCTGGGGGGCCACTAACAACAAGAACTGTATTAACTGGGCTTCGTGGAAAAACATGTGTGGGAATTATGATAAAGGTTTTCTTAGCTGCAAGTCTATTTTGGATACTGTTCATGCTTTTTCGCATAAGCTGTGGTTCTATTTTAGAGCTCATAATAGTTTATGGGCTCAATTTATGGTTGCCAAATATTGTAAGACTCTCCATCCTCTGTCCTGTACCTTTAAACCGTGTGACTCTCTTGTTTGGAAACGTCTTTGTGATGTTAAATGGGAAGCGGAGCATAATATTCAATGGGGTATCGGTAAAGGGGATATTTCTTTTTGGCAAGACAATTGGTTGGGTACTTTTTCTATTGATAATTATCTTCACACCCATAACATTGTTAACAGTAAAGTGAGGGATTTTATTCAACATGGGGATTGGGATATTCATAAATTACGGGAGGTGGTTCCCAATGACATGGTTGATATGATTACGCAAATTCCTCTACAGCCTAATTAGAAGGATAAAGTTCTTTTTAAATTGGATTCTTCGGGAAATTTCAATATTAGAAAAGCTTGGGAGGGTTTTAGATTAAAAGGTGAAAATTCTACTTTGTTTAAGTATCTTTGGAATAACAACATACCCCTCTCTTATTCTATTTTAACGTGGAGGTGCCTTAAAGGGTATTTGCCGGTTGATAATCTTTTGTGGAAAAAATGTTTTAGTTTTACTTCTAAGTGTCAATGTTGTTCTAATATGGAGAGTATTCAACATGTTTTTGTTAATGGTGTTATTGCTAGAAAAGTTTGGCAGCACTTCTTTAAATTGGCTGGTTTTAATACTTTCAATGTGAATTGTGACTTAGCTGGTATTATTAAATTGTGGTTTGTTACCAGCAAAGGTCATATCCAAAATTTAATGCCTATTGTTATTATTTGGTTCCTTTGGAAAGGTAGAAATGACTCTAAGCACAACGAGATCAAAATGTTTGCAAATTAGATCATTTATAATGTGAGGAACAAAATTTTGTAGTTAATTTCTGTTAAGCTTATTTCTTATAAACACTTTTTTAATTGTCATATGCTTGCTAATCATTTTGGCGTCATTAATGAGTCTACTAATGTGAATAAACCTAGATGTATTGGCAGGTGGGAAAAACCTAAGGTTCCTAACGTTAAATTGAATACTGATGGGTATGCTAGTGATATTAATGCTGGGATTGGTGGTCTTATTAGAGACCATAACGGCAAGACCCTATTTGTTTTTTCTGGCCCTTTGTTGTATTGCTCTGGTTTTTCGGTTGAGCTTATGGCTCTGCATAAGGGTTTAGAGATATGTGTTAATTGTGGCATTCTAAACTTATTTTGCAAGCTATTTCTGGCAGTTATGTGGGGAGTCTTCAGGATTTTTACACTATTAGGAAAATTAATATTATTCTTTCTAATTTACATTTTACTATTTCTCATGTCCTTTGTGATGGCAACTCGTGTGCTAATTGGCTTGCCAAGTTTGGTGCTCACAGTGCTTCTTATTTGGAACACAACCTGAACAAGTTACATGTTCCTTTTATTGGGATGATTGGCTTGGATAAACTGGGGCTTCCTTATATCGGCTATACCTAAATTTTGGGCTTCCTTGTTTCTGTTTCTGGGTTGGCTGGGGTTTTATTGTCATGGTTGTTGTTTCTCTGGGGTCCTGCTGGCTGTGCCAGATGTCTTTCAAGCTGAATTTTTATTTTCCGTATTCGGTGGGTATGGAGGTGTTTACAAGCTATAACTGTTATGTTTTAAAGCAGAATTTTTCTGCATATGATACTATTTCAAGTAAGCAAAAGAGGTTCCTCAGGGAGTATTTTTTGAGACACTGGTTTCATATGCTGAAGGTGAGTATGGAGAATAGGTTTCAGGTTAATTTGGATGAGGTCTCAACCGAGTATCAGAATTGGAGGAGGCATTCTTGAGTTGTTTATGGTTGGAGGTTTAATTGTGTTTTTCTAATTAGGATCATTTATGTTTTCTATTTTATTGCTTTTAACTTATTTCTTGGGAGATATTTTTGCAGGTCGACCTGGTCTGGTTTTTGGAGCCTTAAAGCTAGTAAGTTTATTGCATTGTTCCTTCAAGTTCTTTGGCATTTTGTTCCCATTTTTTGCAGGAAGTTTGAGCTGAACGTTATCTATAAGAGCTTCCTTTTTTGGGTGCTGCCGGCTTGCAGCCCGTGCTTTTTCCTTTTTCTCTATTGTATTTGTAGGATAAGGGACCACCGGCTTTTAGGTTTTATTTTGTACTTTTTTGTAGCTCTTTTGAGCATTAGCAAGCTGGAGGACCCTTCTAAGGACTTCTGTAACTATTTTTCTATATCAACGCGTAGGCCCCTACTGTGGGTTTTATCAAAAAAAAAAAAAAAGTAGCAAATCAATCTCAATGTGTTTAGTATTGGTGTGGTAAACATTTTTTTTGAAAACTCACAACGGGGCCTACGCGTTCATACAAAATAAAGATTACAAAGTTCTTAAAGGAGACTCAAGCTCACTACTACTCAGAAGAGCTACAAAAATAAAAGAAAATAAAAAAAATATGAGCTCGAGTCCCCTACTAAACAAAGTTACACAAAAGCCTAGGAACATGCTACGGTGCACAAGAATGAGCACCCAAAAAATTCTAGAGCATCAAAAATCCCCAAAATGCTCTAGAAATCGTCTATCTAGATCAGCCACACTATCACCTGCAAGAACAAGCAACTGCACAGAAAAAAGACAGCAGAGAACCAAAACAAAAAGGGAGATATAGACCCCCAACAAGAAATGCAAAATAAGAACAATACCAGGTAACATATCCATCAACAAAATAGAAGTTATCAGATTAGAGCACACCCAGAACCAATATACAATAAAATCAACACTCTTAAAAATAATAGTCCTAACACGATAAAAAAAAAAACCAAGAAACAAGGAAAAACCCAACAAAAGGAACAAAAGTACTAAACAAACAAAGGAACACAAAATCACCAAGAAGAGAAATGGGAAGGCCCATCCAATACCAAAGATAACCCTGCATGATAAAAAATCTGCCAAGAAAGGCACAACAGATAACCATCAAAACCTCCAATCCACGGAGGGGTAGCACCGCACCAGCCAGACAACATGAAAAAATTAACAATAGGTAACTCCCAAGAAAGAGCAGAAAACGAAGCCCATAAAAATAAAGGAAAAAAATAGAACAACTCACAACAAACAACAAGGAGCAGCCATAAGGATGGTAAATCTGGGTTTGAAAGATGCTTGAGTATGGGCTTGAAAGATGCTTAAATCTGGGTTTTATTTCTGTTAATATTGAAGTTGATGCAACCTCTGTTATTTATGCTATTTCTGAAGATAAGGATGGTAATCCTCACGATTTCTACACTATTAGAAAGATTAAGTCTATGATGAATGATCTTTCTTGTGTCATTTCCCATATTTACCGTGAAGGGAACGCTTGTGCTGATTGGTTAGCTAAATATGGGGCTCAAAGTACTACTCTTCAAAATCTGTCTGTCATTCTCTTTTTGATTGTAGCTCGTATGAGCGTAGAGAGCTGGAGGACCCTTCTAAGGATCCTGTAACCGATTTTTATATTAACGCGTAGGCCCTCTGTGGGTTTTATCTAAAAAAAAAGAAAACAAGGAGCAGCCCCCAGTTACAGGTAAAGCAACAGAATATCAAAAATCCAAAAAGACAAGCAACCAGCAAAAACCTGAATACACAAAATTATGGAATAACATAAGGGAAACTAATCTCGTCATGATTTAACAGACCTCTAATATGATTAGGAAAATTAGAGATATGAATATCCACCATATAATCCAGAAAATAACCCCATTCAGTAATACCGTGGGCGCAAGCATTACCTTCCATTTGAATGACAGAGAAGGAGGAATTAAATATCCTCAATCAGAACATGATATCTCTCCTGATATAAAACAAATCAGCATGACACACAATGTCCTTGTCCAAGATACAAATTTGCATCGAGAAAGTAGAGCTCACCTCCCCGATGATGTTAAAAAATTCAAGAGAAAATCAAAGTTTTAATCCATAAAGAATAGCAAAATTAACAGCAACATTAACATTAAAATTGGAACAAGCTTGAATTAGTTGGTTACATGCTTTACTCAAGAAACATTGTCAAGACTTAAGTGGTAACATGCCATACATTATCACACTCAATGTGAGTGGAGTATATATATATATAACTCACAGAAGGGACCTACGCATTAATATAAATCAATGTAATTAAGTCCTAAATGAATTTGAAGCCCTCTAGAATACAACATTTAAAGAAAAATCTACGAGTCTTAGATTCAATCTAAATTCAAGATCAAGCAAAAGAAAAGATAAGAAACAAAAAATAGGACCATCAGGGGAGCCAACAATCAACCCAAGAGAAGCCAAAAGGAAACAATCAATGTCAACACTAGTAGAGATCCAGCAAGACAACACCCTGCAAGAAAGAAACAACAGAGAAAAGGCAAAAAGGAGCCACAACCTTCTCGAACCTAAACAACTAAACTGAGAAAAACCACAACTCACACCCCATCCAACAAAACAAAACAACCAAACCAAACCAACAAGGCCCAAGAAGAACTACTTCTTCTTGAATTTCTACTTACGACTCTTAAGAGTAGAAACCTTGTCAACTATGCTAACCACATATATACAAATTATTCCTTGCTTGAAACTCCTCTTCAGACACAACAAAATCCTCCCCATCTCCTCTGCAAGGGGAAGAAACAAACTCATCTAGGCAATCACATTGGGTCTCACAAGAATCCTTCATTTTTAACACCAGGTGAGCTTTCAAAATATCATTAGATATAAGAGAGATAATAATATCAATCAAAGGAAATCCTTCATTCACAACAAAAACATTAGGGGGCATAATCGGTCCCAAAGAAGCCACTCCACTAGAGACAACAACCACTCCACAATAGGAGTCATTCAATATATTATGAGACAAACTATTATGAAGAGAAGCCATAGGATATATATCTAAGCTAGTATCAACCACCTTGTTAACATCACACAAACCCAAATCCACCACATGCATATTCTCATGGCAAGTTTTAAGATTAATACCTTCATGACCCAACTCAACACCAACAGAATAAACAATAAATTTAACACCATCAACATCCATTAAATGAATATTATTATCAACCCCCATAATTATATCCTCACCAGCCTTTTGGAATGGAGAAATGCAAAAAATTTTAGCATTAATGACAAGCATTAGGAGCAGGAGAAGAAATTTCAACCAAATTAGAATAAACAGTACCAATATTCTCAACAATCAAAACATCCACACGGGATCCACAGAGATTCATTCAATCGACAACCCAACATCACTAGATATGCCAACTTCACTTTCTATATGGTCCTCACTAACAATATCAGCATGGTTGTGCAAAGTCAAATATGTATAACCATTGACATGCCTAGTATTTTACTCACCGCTAAAAGGAGAAACACCCACATTATCTGAGAGAGGATTAATAGAGGGAAGATTATATGGATTAGGGTTTAAAATGCAACAATTGATTTTCAAGTGGCCAAGCAATTTATAGTGAGAATAATATGAAGGAAATTCTTCCATAACTACTGTCTGAACATAACCCAAATTTTTGGAGCAAACCCACACCCGCTTAGGGTACATAGTGTTTGGTGACATCTAACTTAACGAGAACATGAGCTACTGACAGTCGAGAGCCACACAAAGTGGCATTATAAGTTTTAAGAGTTCGTCCAAAAAGGGAGCCGATACCATGAAGGATAGGGGAAGAAGAGACGGGGTCTACGGTTTGGGAATGAAACCCAAATCAGAATGATGAGGGATTCTGCTTCAATATCAAACGTAAGAGACCATTTAAACACTTTCATAAAACAATTGTTTAAAGTAAGAACGGTGACAAAACACCATACAATAGTCCAAATCATTAACTAGTTTAACCATCACATGCTTTGAATTGAGGATGGAAACTGAAACTTCATTATTAAGCTTTAAATTAAAGAAGAATTTCCATATAGCTTCGAGAGAATGACATTGAGCTGGAAATTTTCCCACCAAGGCAAACTCAAAAGGGACAGGAAGAGCTAAAATTTCATCTTCCAAAATCCATAACGATGATAATACATGGTGAGAAGTCTTTTGAGGTTAGGTACTCAAAGAAGAGGAGTCACTAGCTAAAGCCTCACAAAAGGAACGGAAAGAACACTTCCCCATTAAAAAAAAAACCTGATCCACAAGGCGATTAACCGCCATAAAAAAACACAACATAACAAGCCAAAAAAAATTGGCAAAACGAATGGAAAAAGTGGAAAGCCAAAGCAAAGTGGTAAGGAACTTCCCTGAGGCACAGGAATCAGAGAGAACATCGATGATGGCAAGGGCGAAGTTTGAAAATCAGAAGGAATCGACAAGAGGTGAACAATTATGGTGGAAAACCTAGTAGAGCATGAAGGTGCAACTAGGAGCCTCACATTATATATATATATACATTATATGTTTGTGCTATTAGGGCCTACTTTTATTAGACCAATTCATCCTAATTTATATCCTTTTGAACCTTAGGGGGACACTTTGGGCATTCTCTTAATGGTCATTACTAAAGTCAAACTTCATTCAGCCCAATTTGACATTAGTCATACCAACATACTTAACTTAAAAGTTAATTAATTAGGTTTATTTATGGCTTAAATAAGATTGGATTAACATAGCTTATGACTCCATTGGCTCATCCAACCTAGGACATGTGACATAAATTGACTCTACTACATCTCTATTGAGCATAATCAGATCCTCTTATATCACTAAGACATCCCAAATAGGTGGTTACCTAACTTATGCCGAATAAGCTAACTTTAAGGCTATCACCTAAACCTTCAAGTAATTGACCCTAATTTTGATTGAACTAAATTCTAGCTTAACCCTCTTACATGAGCCTATCAAGTTTTAATTCACTATAAAATAATCCTAGGCCAACTTGGTTGAGCACCACTATGTCATGGCAAAAAGATTATTAAGAGCATCACATGGATATGATATATGCTTGATCTTTTCATTTCCAAGCTTTAGGAATGTAAATTAAATTAAAATTTCTTACCATATTATCAAACTAGAGTACACATGTTAGCCAAGATGATTATATGTTATGAGCACTCTAGCTAAGCAAATGACAACATAATTTAATTCAACATATATAGTTTAATGAGAGAATTGCAAAATACACTAAAATTGTTCATCATTTACTTGGATACATCATAAACAAATTATCTTCATTCAAGTAAATCATAAGTGAAACATTAAAAATTCAAGATGTTTATTCGAGTTCAAATTCAATTAGTTTTGCTTAAAACACTTCAATAATGAAATAACTTCTCGCAAATGACTATGAAATATTCAACTAGCTTATCTTTTTAATGCTTGTAATGTTTCTACGGTGAATTATTAGATTAGAGAAGCATTAGCATGAGTGGTAATGGTTGTCTCAGACATTTGTAAGCAAAATATCTTTATTATAGTATAGAAAAGTAGCCAAACTATCTATGTGCCATATATTTATACCCTAAATAGTCACATAATTAGTAAGCCTTGCACCAATAGGATTTTTTAGTGAACCATCAACCTATGTTCTTCCTATGCTTAATTTGTGATTAAGAGGTTATGATCTTTCACAACTAAATATGTGCAAAAGTATCGGTGTAGAGAAGATTAAAAACTATCGAGCTATACTAAGCTAACACATCTCAGGGATCTAATCAAACTAAGGTTTATCATCTTAAATATTTAAAATTTTTAAGGTTATAATTTAGAAAAATTCACTGGTGTTAAAAGATTTTGAAAATAAAGAATATATTTTCTATAATTTCAAGGATGCGGATAACATGATTTTGAATATTTTTAAGGAACTCAAAATTTTTTATTATAATTTTATTTTGTTATAATTCTTAAGTTCAATTATACCTTTAGTAAAAAAATTATTTGATTTTATTAAATGGTCTTAGCATAGCAAAAAACCAATTTAAATTCTTAAAATTAAAAATTTCCCATTGCTAGATCTTATTTGAATAAGCTCCAACACTGAAAACACTACCTTTCTCTTCCCATGAAGAAATAAATCGAAGGCATGGTCCTCATAAGCTAGCCTCATCCAAAAGAGACCCAAGCCAAATCTCCCTTTATAGAGGGCGAGAGCTTGGTTTCTCAATGAGATAAGTTAGAGGGGGGACCCTAAGGCTAACTAAGGATCACATTCACTCAACATATGATAACCAAAATTCATATTTAGACCATGTGCCTAAATGGTTTGCTTGGGTTTCAATTTTATTTTCTCATAGTCAAAATTTGTATGGTAAATTGATCCCTCGCTTTACTAAGTGATTATTTGATTGGAATATAAAGTGATGCAAAGTATTTCATATATAGGGGTTTTGAAAACTTTTGTGTTTTGTTAGAATATATAGCGGAGCAAAGTAAGCGAATCTACTGTAGATCCTTTTAGTTCATTTTTGAAGTAAATCAAACTCCTAGTTTTGAGCAAGAACCGTTTTCACCACAAGCAACCTCGCTTAACCACGGCCCACCACCACTGGCCACCTCTTTCTGGCACCACTGCTGCCGACCACCACCACCGCCAGTCGATGCCGCCACTTTTATCGTAGGCTGCCACGATTTTGGGACTTAACACTACACATTACTTCAAATCAAATAAAAAAATTATTCAGTTGCATTTACTTTACATTCATCCAAATAATTTCAAAATATTTATTTTACACTGCATTTCTTTTAAACTATTTGGGGTGGTCTTGTTGAAGTGGGAGGTAAACACCTAAGCTTGCTTTAGGCTCCATTGGAGGCTGAAAGGTGGGCTTGGAATCAATCGGTCTGGTTGGACTTTGGAGCTTTGTGATCTTATATGATTCATTTGACTTAGGCAGTCTAACCTATTATTTTAAATATTTTTTAACTTTTTTTTTTCACATTGATTTTTTTTTTTATTTATTTTTTAAATATTCTCTCTCTCGCTGTCTCTTTTCTTCATCAGGAAGGTTCCTGAAGTACAATATCCAAAACAGATATATTTTAAACAAATAAATAATTGGCAATAAGTGGAGCGTGGGACTCCTTCTACTTTCCGGCAATTTAAAATTGCAGAAGCTACAAAGCATAAATAGTTAAAAGAACATAGACTTAAATGTAATTTTTTTAGGAGAGATTAGCCGGCCTATTAAATAAATTATTCTCATAAGCCTTGATTAACTCTCGAGACGCGAGTCACGAGTGGTACCGTATCGTGTTGAGCAATCCCTTCATGGTACCGCGCCAACCCTGCGGGATCACGTGCGCCTCGTCAGTGGGCCCCACGGTACTGCGGGCGTCCACCGTCCGATGGAATTATAACCAATCGTGACCGTCGATTCCCAGATATTAAATTTGGAGCGGTGTCGTCCGCAAAGAGACTGGAGCACTGAGGTGCGGGCCCCACTGTCCGCACCTACGGGAGCCTGCGGCTGTTGCGTTCGAGTAGCGGGATTTTCCATGTGCTGCTGATGTGCCCCTCCATAGCGCCTATGGTACGATGTCATCATATGCATGAGTACCATATGGTAGTCATCATCCATCCATCCATCCGCATAATAAAAAAAATTGAGAAATTATATTATAATTTGATAGAAATTTCATATTATATTCAAATCTTATAGATTAACGTGGACCACTTAAATTATTCTACCTTGATCTTAATTTTACAAATTAACCCGAAGTTATCCTAATAATATCATAAAAGTCCTAATCAAAATCAAAATTAAAATTAAAATTAAATTTATATAAATAATCCCAAAAATTTGCAGAATACCTGACTACCGCAAGAGGCTCACCGCAAGAGGCTCATGTGCTTTATAAAGCGAGGACAACTCTAGTTCTGCGGAGCGACCCCCACTACAAAAGTCTCTCCCTTGAGCTTCCTAGGGCATCCTATTTTGCCGCCGCTATTCCCCCGTCTAGGACAGGTTCCCCCTCTCCCCTCTCCTCATGGCCCTTAATCCAAATGATTTTCTCCCTCTCCCGGACTCTTCTATTATGGGACCTCATCCCTCTTCTCCGCTCGGTCCTGGGCCAATAATGTTGCTGCCCCTCCGCCTATTACAGATGATTTCCCCTTATCTTTTCCTTCCTCCACTATAGGAAAATCACTTATTACCGGTGGATTTTCAGGTAGAAAGTTCTTCATTTTCCTGCGGATTTGGAAGTTTCCGACGAACTTCTAACAGAAATTCTTTTCAACAATAAATCGAGTGTCAAAAAAAATTTTTAATGAAAAAATACGCTGCTAAAATTTCTGGTGGAATGTTTCTACCATAATAAATAAAATTAATTTTAAAAATGCTGCTGGCTGGAGCCTGTCCGACCTGTGATGCCTTCCTGATCACCTGCCCATTGGAGGCTTCCCGACCTCGCATGCGTTGCCCATTGGAGCCCATACAAGCTGCTCGTTGGAGCCTGCCCAACTTGCCACTAGAGGCTGCCCAACCCCGCGTGCGCTGCTTACTCAAGCCCACTCGCTGCCTAAACCCTAAATTATAAAATTAATAATTAATTGAAATTCATAGGAAACTCCGCCAAAAAATTCGTCGAATAAAATTCTGTTTGGAAAATCCGTCGGAAAATCAGACTGGAAATTTGTCAAAACTTTTTTGTCCTAATTTGCCAGAAATTATTTCGTCGGAAATATACCAGAAGTTTCGCCGGTAATAGATAAATTTCCTATAGTGCTCAAACCTAAAACTCTCTTTTTAGAATAATGATCTCTCTGAATGAGTGTCTCTCTGGTCTCTTTCCCACATGGGATACTCAGTGGGCCAGCGGCCATATTATGAAAGGATATTCTCAGCTATGAAAAAGGTCTAGAACTTTAAAGGTTCGTTTTCTTTACTCTCTCTTGCAGATGGGTTTTTTCTTCTGAAATTCACTGCTCGTGAAGACTATAATATGGTGTGGATGGGAGAACCGCAGTTTCTTCTGGGGATATTATTCTTACTACAAAATGGTCACATAAGTTTAAACCTAAACATGATGAATCCGCCTCCATTCCCCTTTGGAAATAAATTGTGGACCTTCCATTGGCCCTTTAGACTCTGATGTGTATTTCGAGAATTTCTAACTATATTGCAATACTCCTTTTTGTTAAACAAGGCTCACCTTCGCCAGGGTTTGTGTCCAAATTTTCAAAGACTCTCAGTTACCGGATGAAATACCTCTTTAAATTGATGATGAAGATTATAATCTCAAAGTAGTTTACGACTGGAAACTTATGCGCTGCAAAGGCTACGGTTCACTGATCCATCCCTTCCCTATGCCCTTCCAATCCCAACCCCAAATCTACAGTGTTGCCTCCTCCTAGGATGAGGGGAAGGACTGAGCACTAGTCAAAATTTTAGGCCGCGTAATCAGGTGCATACATCTAAACCCCCACTCCCACCCAATCATATTCCTATGTCTAGCTAACCCAATACCATAACCTCCTACCACTTCCCTCCCTACTCCTACACCTTATGTGGAGGTTTTTTCTACCTTGCTTCCTCACAACCCTGATCCAGATAATGCTCCCAAAATTCCCATTCTCAAATTTCCAACTGAGGATTTCTCTTCCTCAGACTAATCAGCTCAACAACCTACTCTTCTTCCCCTAAATTCCTTTAAACAATCAGTTTATTTCTTTACAAACTGAAGATCACCCCCACCCACCTCTTGACAACCCTTAGGTGGATTCCCTGATTGTTTTTATTCTTGAGGGAAATAATCCTTCCTCCCCTAAGGCACCCCCTTCAAAATCTAGTCATCCCCTCATCCAAAACTATTTAGAGCCAAATCAGCCAAAAAGGCTAAATATGGGAAATCTTAATGTCCCTCCCCCTATTAGCTTGTTGGAATGTGAGGTGCTTTAATAGCCCCAACAAGATTTGTGTTTGTCAAGAGCTTATGAGCTATCACAAACTGAAGTTTCTCTGTAATTTAGAAGCTAAGATTCAGCATCATGCTGAAACTGACACGTGGTTCATTAACTCTCATTTGGTTTTTGATAATGATAATAGTTATAATAATTTTAGTTTCTCTATCCCGGGTAGAATCTGGTTGAATTGTGACTCTTCCCACTTATCTTTCTCCCCCACATTCTCCTCTTCTCAATCAATCCACTGCATCCTCTCAGTTGGTTCCTCCCCTCCTATATTTCTTTTGATCATTTATGCTTCTAACATTGTTGAGGATATAAGGTCTCTGTAGATCCAGCTAAGGGAACTTGTGCATGATAATTCCCATCCCTAGGTAATGATTGGAGATTTCAACTATTATAGATTCAACTCTAAGAAAGATGTGGCATTACTCTGCCTCTCGGTGACCTTGCTCAATGTTTTTTAACATTCAATAATTTTTTAGGCTCACAAATTATGTACTCCCATGTAATTAAGGAGCAATTGATATTTTACTAAAAAAGTGTATTCAGTCAAACGTATATTTTAAAGTAATTTCAATTCTTTGAAGTATCAAAATATTATGATACAAAATTATGGAGTTAACTCAAAGATAAAAAATAATTATTTTCAACCAAATTTTAGTTAAAATGATATGATTTGATGGGATTTAATCAATAATACTTAGAATGCTTTATTCAAATCCAAATGAGCATAGGTAAAAACTGTTAAGCTTAATTTAAAAATTCTCAACATCATTTGATAGAGCTAATGACCTTTGAATTTTGTGTTCTTATGATAAAAATAAGCATCTTAGTAAGATCAATCAGATAGTCCTAAGATTACAAAATTTCAAATTACTCATTAAGACAGCACAATGTTAGTAAGCATCAAATGATCAAGGGAAACCTTATACCACGGTTTGCTTGTTCTTTCTCTTTTCTTTTATCTTATTTAAGCTTAATTATCATATTTCTTTGTTTTATTTTTTGGTGGTCATTGTGTTGTTTGTGCAGGTCTTTTGGAGTTTACTAATTTTGTTGGGGAGCTGATTGTGCTTGCTTGTTTTTCTTGTCTTCCCCATTTTTGGGTGCGTGTGCTTAAGCACCGTAGAATGTTCAGAGGTTATCTTGTACTTTTGTGTAGTAAGGACCCCATACTCTTAGGTTTTTTTGGCTTTTTCTTTTGTATCTCTCTGGATCATAGTGAGCATGGGGTCCTTTTAAGGACTTTAATTGTAATCTTTTTCCCTGAATTAACACGTAGGCGCCTTTTGTGGATTTTAACTAAAAAAAGGGGGAATTTCCACATGTAGTTTGATGGAATGTTCCAAATTATGATAAAAAATGGCTAGAATGTCACTTAAAAAATTATAATTAGTCCATATTTCCTCAAACTTAAGGGATGGTTACTAGAGATACTTCTCACACTTAAAGAATTTTGAACTGTAGATCATCATTTGAGACCCTGATCAATCATCTTTAAAATATTTATACCTTTCTAGACTACATCTCTCTAAACTACATGGTCTTCCCTCTGGCTATGAATACATTCATCACTAATCACTTGCAAACATCTGACTTTCAATGCTGACATACATCATCACTATCAAACAATGTTAATTGATGCATAACATCGCCCATTTTCCATTGTTCTTCATTAAATGTTAAAAATGTGTGCCCACTCTCACCTTTTTTTTTAAAAAAAAAACCCCAATAAAAGGGGGATACGCGTTAAAGTTGAAAAAGGATTACAAAATTGACATGGTAGTCATCAGAGCAAAAGGGCTCAAAGAGCTACAAACCAAATGAAAAGAAAGAAAAATATCTAATAGACTCCCCAAGAAAAGAAAGTAAAAGCAACCTAAAAACAAGCTACTGATGCTATAAACTAGCATCCAAAAAAGAAAGATAAGTATATCGCTAAAGTCCCGAGTCTTTCTACGAAAAACCTTGAGTTGATTCAGCATGAAATCCGCCTACAAAGAAACACAAAGCAAATTCCTAGACCACCACGTTAGAATAGACAAATAATCACAAGGTGTTAGAGGAATAATATAAATTCTAAGAAATAAATAAACATTGAGTGCAGTAACACCTAACGCGGAATTTTGGCCATAAGAGCTCAGAAGTAAGTAACTAGCCTCATTTGGAAACTCCCCACGCCACTCAATTTCACCTCCAAGCCATCTAAAATAGAATAGAAGGGAAGACCAACAGGACCAGGCCAACCTCCAGAACCAACAAAAGTAGAATTTATTCCTCAGAATCAGATCATTAGTGAAACTCTCCCAGATAATAGCCAAACCAACGAGACAATTAAAAACCCACCTGCTACCAATAAAATTCATCTTCCAGCACCAAAGAAACCAACAAAGAGCAATATAAAGAGTAATCGCCCTCAACGCCAGGTGCTGCACAATAAATACCACCGGAACCTCCAAACAGGCCACCACACAACAATAAGAATCACCCATAATACCCCCAGGAATGAAGATAAAAGAGCAACAATAAGGAGAACCATCAGTCATGAATCCATTAAAATCATTGCTCAAGCCAAAATTCACTACATTAGGGGCAAAATCACTATACCGAAAAAAACTGCACCACCACATAGAAATAAACTAAAATAAAAAATAGTGCAGCAGCCAAAATACTCCAAACAAACAGAATATAAAAGTAAAGCAAATCATAAGATATGTAAAATGAAAAAAGAAACCACCACTGCAAACAAACCTCAGTCGTTAACATAAGGAACCTCCTTCTCCTCAAGTTTCAGATACCCCTTAAGCTGTTTAGGACAATTGTCCCAGACAAAATTCTTATTCTCATTGAGATCACAGCCCAACCGAGAAAGCCAAACGGCACAAACGTTACCCCCATTCATCATATGCAGAAAAGAATAATTTAAGCCCAACAAGCGTTGTTTGATCTCACGAATAAGATAGAAATAGTTAACATTACAACGAGCATCCTCCTTGTCAGAAATAAGAGAAAAATTAAAGGAATAGATTACTTCAATAAGAAAATTAACAATGTTAAGAGCGGTGCAAAGATGACAACCATAAAGGATGGCCTTATACATAGCAGGATGATATTCAATATTGTTCAAGGGACCAGCAAAACCAGCAACAAAATAGCTGTTGATATCCCTGATCACCCCACCAAAACCAGCAACATTACAATTTATACTAACATCAATATTTAATTTGTAAAAGTTAAGAGGAGGTTTGATCCGCTTAGAAGTACGCACAAAAGGAATCAAAGGGTCCAAAGAACAACCTAAAGCTTCAAAAACAAATAAATAATTTTTAAAATGATTCACAGAGATCAAGTTAACAATCAAAAGAGCCGCCACCTTATCTTTAACTTTCTGAATGACATTCAAATGGCCCATCTTCACACCGTTAAAAATGGAATTGTTTCTCTCCAACCAAAGGAACCATAAGATCAGACAGGGATAACATTACGAATATGACCTTTACTGTTAACCAACCAACAGTTCAAAAAAACTTTAAGAGAAAGATGATAGTTAAAGCAATTTAATTTGAAAAGATCATCAAAATAAACCCACGTCCTCACAGCAACAGGACCCGAAATCATGGTGAATATTCTCGGTGTGCAAACAACATTGACACTTGGAAGAAAGATTGAGACCCTTATGAATCATGTTATCATCCGTAGGAAGAAACCTATGTAAGGCTCTCCAAACAAAAATAGAAATAGTGCTAGGGATATTCTTATACCAAATTTTAGTATAAATAGTCTCACAATCACCTTTAAGTCTAAAAGCATTCCAAACATTTTTAAGAGAAAATTGGCCATCTTTAGAAGCAGTAAACATAAGAATATCCTTTGAATGATTATTAATATGCACCTTAATATTCCACTCCCTAATGCAATCCGGAACCTCATTAGAAATCTTATGAATATACAAACAATTATTACTGAAAAAAGAGTTCACTTTAAGCATGGAAAAAGAAGAAGTATTAAGAATGTTATCAATCGATTCATTACCAAGCCATTTATCTTGCCAAAAAAATATATCTCCAACCCCAAGCCCCCAAGAAAAGAAGGGATCCACCTCCCATTTAACCTTTCACATCCTCCTCCAAACTCTAGAGATACCATACTTGGTTCAAAAATTAGAAGGGTGCTTACCATCACCATATTTTGCAAACATGAATTGAGCCCAGAGGTTATCTTTATAAAGAAACTTAAACCAAAGCTTGTAGGTGAAGGCCTTAGCAAGATCCCAAAGGCTCTTACACCCAAGGCCACCCTCACCCTATCACCACAACAATTTTCCCATTTGGACCAATTGATTTTGGAAGAAGTGGTGCCACGCCAGAAAAAATTATTAATCAACCTATGGATCTTATTACAAACAGTTTTGGTAGGAGCAATAGTTTGAAAAGTGTAAACAAGTAAAGCACAAAGGACACTTTTAATAAGAATGAGTTTGCCACCAAAACTAAGAAAATTAGACTCCCAAGACTGCAGTTTATTCTGAACAGAGGCAATAAGATCATTAAATAAAAAGAGGTCTTCCTACCTTTAAAAAGAGGACTCCAATATATTTTAAAGTTAAAGTAGAATGCAAAAAACCAGTAGCATTATTAATGGCTAAGATACGATCATTAGTAATCTTTTTAGAAGTAATAAAACAACTTTTATTCTTACTAAAGGAGATACAACTAATCTTTTCAAAATGGTTCAAAAAATCCATAATTCTATGAATTCTGTTAATGGAAGCATTAGTAAAAATGATAAAATCATCCGCAAAGCATAAATGTGAAATAGGCAAACCACCTAACATTTTAAAATATAGATCAGGGTGATTCTGAAACAAGTTAGCAAGGCCCTTAGACAAAATATCGGCAGCAATAATAAAGAGGGAAGGCAAAATAGGATCACCTTGCCTCAAACCATTAGAAGACTTGAAGAAACCATGATTAGAACCATTAATAATATTGGAATAATAGACATTGTTAATACAGTTCTTAATAAGATTAATGAAAGCATAATTAAAACCAAAAGTTCAAAGGAAAAATAAATAAAATTCCAATCAATATTATCATAAGCTTTAGCAATATCCAACTTGATAATCAAATTCCCCCCCCCCCCCCCCTCACTCTAACATCCAAATCATGAACTAACTCATGAGCCAACAAGATATTATCGGTAATGGCTCTCCCTTTCACAAAACCCATCTGGGGATGGGAGATAATGTTAGGTAAAACCACAGAGAGACGATCACTAATAAGTTTAGAAATCAATTTATTAAAGCAGGTACAAAGGCTAATAAGACAAAAGACATTCCAAGTTTTGGTAGAATTATTCTTGGGAATAAGAACTAAGGAAGTAGAAGAAAAAATTTTAGGCATCGGAGAACCCCCGAAAAAATCTATAACCGCATTATAAATATCAAAAGAGATAATGTTCCAAGTTTTTTGAAAAAACAGGGTGGTAAAACCATCAGGACCAGCTACAAAGTCACAGTTCATATCCATAATAGTCTTCTTAACCTCCTCCAAAGTCGGGGTACTAGAAAGGAAAAGGTTATCCTCAATAGAAATAAGACTTGTAATAAAAGAAAAGTTCATAACAAGGTTAGAGGAAAAATTGTTATTAAAAAGGTTTTGAAAATGCCCAATCGCTAAATTTTTAATCTCCATATTATTGTCAGTAAAAGAACCATCCTCCTTTTGGACTTTATTGATAGTATTCTTCACACATTTTCTCTTAACAAGTGCATGAAAAAACTTGGTATTCCTATCTCCCTCAACCAAATGTTTAGCAGCCACTTTTTGCTTCCAAAAAATCTCTTCCTGATTTTGAAAATTATTCAACTCAACTTTATACTTATTTAAGAGCTCTAAGTTAGCCACAGAAGGATCATTACTATATAAGATCTCGGTCGAGTTAATAAGATGTTCAACATGAATAATATTAGAAAAGATGTTCCTAAAGACATGCCGATTCCACCATTTAAGAACATATTTTAATCTTTTAAGCTTAAACCAAAGCCTCACCATACCTTTAATATCATTATCAGGATGAAGAGGTGCATTCCAGTTATTTTGAGAAACATTCAAAAAAGAATTATTAAGTAAGCACATATTTTGAAATCTAAATTGAGAAGGAGCATTATACTGCCTAAGGTTAATATTAATAAGTAAAGGAGAATGGTCCGATAAAATCCTAGCAAGATGCTGAACATTAGTAGAATTAAAAAAATTGATCCAAGCATCATTAAAAAGAACACAGTCAAGCCTTTGCCATAAGTGACCCCTATTCCATGTGAACTTATCCCCAACAAAGCCAATATCAATCAAGTTACAGGATAAAATTATGTTGTTAAAATCATTCATAGAACGGTGAGACGGATTAGAACCACCCATCCTTTCAGAAGTACAGGTAATAGCATTAAAATCACCACCCACAAGCCAAGGAAGATTACATAAACTGTGAAAATCAATGAGAGACTCCCATAAAACTTTTCTATTGTAAAAAGAGGAAGCAGCATAAATGAATGAAGCAAAACATTGATTATTAAAAATCTCAATTTTACAATGAAGGACTTGGGAGTGATCACCAATAACATCAAGAGTAATCGGATTTTTCCAAAAAAACCCAAATTTTGTTGAAAATATTAGAAATAGCATGGTCAAAACCCAAAAACCGACAAGTATTTAATAAATTAGAAGAAGCAATGAGAGGCTCAAGAAGAATAAGCATAGCAATATTGTGTACACGGCATAAGTTTTTAACACGAATACGAGACGAAGGGCAACCAATACCCCTAACATTCCAAATGATTGTATTAAACATAAAAATTAGTTAATGTGAAGTACTAGACCTAGTGTTCCTAGGAGGTTGCAAGATAACATGCTTAGGCTTCCTACCTTTTTTACTCTGAACTTTAATATAACTATTATCATTATCACCCCTCTCGCATGACATTTAGCATTTATATCCAAATCTTCAGTATCAGTAAAGGCATCACTATTATAATTAGAATGGTTTGGAGTCTTACCCTCCAAGTGTAGAGTAGAGCCATCATCTTCCATAAACTTACCATCGTCGTTCCAATTATCGTTAGCCTTAAATCCTGACTCCTTCAAGGTAGCAGAAGTGGCTTTAGGCAAAAGAGTAGGGCTAAATTCTCCTTCCTCCAATGATAAGTTAGTATTATCATCTTCTTCCCCACATATAAAGATATGTTTTCCTGCTCAACAATCGGATCCATAACAACATTAGCATTAGGGATAGGTATAACAATATTGCATTCAAGAGAGTTATCCATATTTTCTAACCCATTAACATCATTATTTTCCTTTTCATTATCCACAACCTTTAGAGAATCAATAGCCGCACAATTAATTTTAGCTACTTCCTGTTCTTGGCAATTCTGTAACATAACCTCAGAAGGCATAATAGAAATATTCCCATGAGTCATTTCCACTGGAGAAGATCGGACATCAATATGCTCCATCGGTTTTTACTTCTCCTTATCAGCACAACAAACTTCATCAGATTGTGTAATAGACTTCTTCTCAACACGTAAATTAGGAAAATTTTTAAAACATTCATTAGCAGCATGACCATATATTTTGCAAAAAGAGCAAAAGATAGGTAAATTTTCCAACTCAACTTTTTGAAAATAGCCTTTTATCTCAGAACCTATCCAAATTTCACTAGGGTATTTTTTAGAAACATCAAGTTAGACTAAGACCCTAGCCACGGAAGGCCGAGAGACCGACGCAGTAGCTTGGTCAGTTTGTAAGGGGCGGCCAAAGATCGAAGCCAAACCAACTAAAATTTACTGATTAAAAAAGTGAAGTCTCAAATTAGGAAAAGACAACCAAACCGGAGCTATCGGGGATTCCTCCCTGACATCAAAGTCCGGAGTCCATTTCAACAACCTCATTTGACATGCTTGAATGTAGTACGATCTACGAGAAAAAAGCCGACTATAATCTAGATCATTAGATAGTTTTATAGCAATATGACTTTGATCAAGTAATCCAACATGAAAGGAACCAAGAAGTTTAAGATTAACAAAAAACTTATGAATCACATTAAGATTAGGCATTCTTAAAATAAATTTACCTACTAAATTAAAAGCAAAAGGTGCTGCAAGCTGTTCAACAACGGTATCCTCAAAAAGCAAAGCCGGAACACCTTTATACGAAGCATGAACGAAACTCAGTTTCAGAGCAGAAAGAGAACCCCCAACAAGGGTTTCTTTAAAGGATCGAGTTTTCCAGTCCATGAGTGAAGGTTTAGGGTGTGATGATGACGGAACCGTCATCATCCCACACTAAAACAACCAGAAAAACCCCAACGAGAGACAAGAGAAGGATCTATGAGCAAGAATCTAAAGAAGAGAAACGAAATCACTGGAGAAAACCAGCCAGGAGGGCCAGAATCACGGAGAACAGCAAACCCTAGAAAATTGCCTCAGAATCGCCTCGGGAGAGCAGAGAGCAGAGGTGCCCACTCTCACTTGTTTGTTGTTAATTGACTTTGAAATCTATCACTTTTCACTGCCTTCAAAATACTCTCAATTACAATTATAAGACACACATCTCCTACCATTCAAACCTTGTATGTATGGGTGATCATTTCATTTTCATATGTGTACAAATTTGTAAGTAATATTAAGGTAATAAGCTTCATTTATATCATTGCTAAGATTTTAACATACACCTTGATTATTAAAATTTAATCTAAATTTTATATTTAATATATTTATCTTCCTTTTATGTCTCATTGCTAGTCTTATAGATATGAACTCTAATTTCAACTAATTGGTATAATACATATACGATAAAGCGTACTATCATCCAACGAATCATATCAGTATGATATGCCATGTTGTATCAATATTGATGTTAATATGATTTCAATTATACTATTAATCAATTCAAATATACTATCATGAAAATGTAATCACATATGCAACATCTTTTTCTACCTTAATTATTGTTTAATCAGGTTCAATTTTAATCAGGTATCAATTTTAATCAGGTCTAACTTTCAATAAATTGGTATCAGTCAACCCCAATTGTCTCTTAGTTGAGTATCAGTCTTAATTAGGCCCAATTGCCAACTAATTGATATCAGTCCACCTTAATTGTCGTCATATTTGGTATCAGACTTAATTAGGCTCAACTGTCAACCAATTGGTATCAGTTTTCATCTTTTATGTTAACAAACATCCTTTTATCATGCAAATGCTACATTTTTTGTCAATATCATGCATGAAATATATGAAATGTAGTAATTTATAAAATATAAGAAAATCTATCAAATTTATCTACAATGTATTAACTTAAAAAAATCATAACATTCAATTTAACTAAGGAATATATTTCTATCAAAATATTTATATTGAAGACATCTAGTATATAAAAAAAGTTATGCGGTAAAAGTTTTATCAATAAAAATTCATTATCATTTTTTGGTAACAAAAATAAAAATTTGATAAAAAAATATTTTATTATATATATTTTATTAGTTGAAACCCACTAAGGGGCCTACACGTTGATATAATTCAAAATTACAAGCCCTTAAGGAGACTATCAGCCCGCTAATGCTCGAAGAACTACAATCAATAAAAAAGAGAAAAAAAAACCTAAAGGCCGATTATCCCCATCTAAGAAAAATACTAAATAGCCTAGATACACTCTAAGGTAGCACAAAAAATGCGCCCAAAAATAAGAAAGATCTAGGGATATCCAATCAGCACGTACAAACTTTCTTGCCAAAAACTCCCTCAAGGTGGAAGCAAACCTGCAAAAACATAACAAGAAAAACTAAAGGAAAAAAAAAAGTAAAAGCACCAAGATTACTAGTCTCCATAGTATCACTCCCAGAAATCAGCTTTGGGACAACCCTCCACAGCATAATTAACCCAGTAAGAAGAAAGTTCACGGCCAACCACCAGAAAAACATACCAGAAACAACCAGATTAGAACCAAAATGAAAAGAAGCATAAAAAAACTTTCAGGTTAGAGTCGCCAACAATATACAAAGACTCCTGCATCCCAAAAAAAAGTAATTCCCCTACCAGCAAAGCAAAAACAACACAAATAACTGATAGCTGAGAACTAGATTACCAAACTCCCAACATAACAGATCCAAAAAAACCCAACCAGTAAAGCACATAACAGAATGAAGGTTAAATTCCAAAAAAATAAAACTAGCCAGATCTAATATAAGGTAAACCCAATTTATCAAGCTTCACTAAACCTCTTAAGAAAGCAGGCAGATTAGAGGCTTCAAATTCTTTAATAGAAGATCACTGAAAACCTAACTTAGCGAACCAATCCGCACAAGCATTTCCTTCATGAAAAATATGGGCCATAGTATAATTCAGATCATCAAGCAGCAATTTAACTTTACGAATAATATAGGAAAGCTCTAGATAGCCCAAATTATCCATTTAAATAATCTATATTAAGCTTAAGGCATCTACCTTTATAGCCACATTTTGAATACCTTTTCTATGGCACAGTTCAAGACCAAAAGACAAACCCATAAGCTCAGCATAAATGACCTTACAATGATTTAAAGGAGCAGAATAAGCAATAATAACATAACCTTGAAGGTTACGAATTATACCAACCATACCCGCAGCATTAACAACCACCAACCCCTCAGAATTAAGCTTAAAAAAGGGTGATTTAGGTTTCAACCATCTCACAATTCTGTCAACAACAATATATGAAGTAGAATTCATAGAAATACCCAAATGCAAAGCCAAACCAGTAGCATTTTTAAATTTTTTTGCTGAGATCATGTTAATGGCATGAAGCTGTAAAATTTTGAACTTAACATTTGCAATAATATTTAAAGCATCCATCTTTATGTTATTATGCTTAGCTTCACTCCTAGCTTTCCAAATATACCAAATAATAAGAATAGGCATAAGATTATAGATATGACCTTTAGACTTAGTAACCCAAATACTAAAAATAGAAGAAATATCATCATGATGCTCAGAATTCTCAATTTAAGCTGTCATAGAAAAAATCCCAAACTTTCTTAGCAATATCTCCATTAACAAAGGTGTGCAACAGATTCTCGATATTAGAGCAACACTGACATTTAGACGTGATACTAAAGCCTCTTTTCATAAGAATAGTGTCAACCGAAATAAAACATTTCTTACAACGCCAAACAAGAATAGAATAAGATAATGGAATATTATTGTACCAAATAGCAGAAAAAATGACCGACTCACTATACTTAATACAAAAATTCTCCCAAGCATTTTTAAGACTAAAAAGACCAGAAGGAGAAGACTTAAATAAAATACGGTCATTGCACTGTAATTGTAAAGGAAATTCAACAATCATGCTCGTTAATTCCCACGGGATACAATCACTAAGTTTTTGAACATTCTAATTCCCATTCTCAAAGAAATCATACACCTTAGTATTAATCAAAGTAAAAGTATTCAAAAGATTATCAATGGAGCCACAATCTAACCAATTGTCTTGCTAGAAAGAGATATCCCCTTTCCCCAAACCTCATTAAATTAAGTGCTTCGCTTCCCACTTAATGTTACAAAGCCTTTTCCAAACCATAGAGTCAGATCTTTTATAAGTTCAAGAATTTGTATGAAAACCTTTACAATACTTTGCATTCATAAATTGAGCCCAAAGACTCATGTTAGATTTAAAAGCAAACCATAATTTGTAAGAGAAGGCTTTGACAGTATCAATAAAACTTTTGCACCCTAAGCCACCCTCGTTTAAAGCCCCACAAACTTTGTTCCACGAAGACCAATAAATGTAATTACTATTATTTTTGGAACCCCAAAAGAACTTGTTAACTAATCTTTCCATTCTCAAACAAATAGAAATAGTAGGGTTCAAAGTATGAAAAATATAGATGGGAAACAAATCTAACACACTTTTGATCAAAACCAATCTCCCACCAAAAGACAGAAAGTTAAAATTCCAATTAGCAATTTTGTTTTGAAAAGTCGTAATAATATCTTCGAAAATATGATTCCTTTTTCTCCCTTTAAAAATCGGAGTGCCCAAGTACTTGATAGGAAAATAAACGCAATTAAAACCATATATACGATTAATAGAATTAATTCGACCTTGATTCACCCCTTTGGACACCAAAAAATTGCTCTTGTTTGTATTAATATCCAAACCACTCATATTCTGAAAATTACTTAAAAAATGAACTAAAACTTTAACATTTTTAATCGAGCCATTAGAAAAAATTATAAAGTCATCAGCAAAACTAAGATGGGTAATCGGCATACCCCCCAAAGTATGATAAAACAAGGCTGTATGTCTCTTGAATAATTCCTCCAAACCACTAGAAAGGTAATCCATGGCAATAATAAAAAGAGCTGGCGATAATGTATCACCTTGTCTCAAACCTTGTGCAGACTTAAAAAACTATGATTTCTCCCATTAATAATAACAGAAAAGAAACAATTCTCAATACTATTTTTCATCAGTTGAATAAAATCTTAGTTAAAACCAAATAGAGATAAAACATTGTAAAGGAAATTCCAATTCAAATTATCATAAGCTTTCGTAATATCAAGTTTGAAAATAATATTACCACCATTCACTTTAGCATTTATATCATGAATAATCTCTTGAGCAAGCAAAACATTATCAAAGATACTCTTGCCTTTAACAAAACCAGTTTGATTAAAAGAAACAATTCTCGGCAAAATATCAACAAGCCTAGAAGCAATAATTTTAGAAATAAGTTTATTGAGAAAAGAGCATATGCTAATAGGACGAAAGTCATTCCAATTGTTAGCAGCATCCTTTTTAGGAATTAAAATAATATTAGTAGTAGCAAAAAATTTCGGGTAAGAGCTACCTTCAAAGAAATTTTTAACCGCCTCTAACACATCCAACTTAATAATATTCCAGGACTTAACAAAAAATTTGGTAGTTAAGCCGTCCGGACCCGCAATAGAGCCAGAGTTCATGTTCTTAATGGTATTTCAAACTTCTTCATCAGAAGGAATTTGAAGCAACATTTGATTATCACTATCATTGATACAATGAGGAATAATGTACGGGTTAGAAATAGGAATAGTGTTAACCTCTTTATTAAAAACCTGCTTGAAATGATCTACACCAGATATAATAATATCCTCCTCATTATCAAGAGTATCATCATTATCATTAACAATTTTAAAAATATGATTTCTCATATTTCTCTTTTTAGCTAAAGCATGAAAAAACTTGGTATTTCTATCCCCTTCAGCAATCAATTTAGAAGCAACCTTCTATTTCCAATAAATTTTCTCTTAATCTTGCAAAAGACCAAGCTTATTAAGAGCAGCAATATTGTCAAAAACTGGATTATCCATATAAATATTTTCACAATCCATCACCTCTTTTTCAGCCTCCTTAATATTAGAAAAAATATTTTTAAAAATATTTTTATTCCACCACCTTAAAACTTGTTTTAATCTACTAAGCTTGGCCCAAAGCCTGGACATACCATAGATATCATTCTTCGGAGCTAAAGGCTCATTCCAGTTATTATAAACAACATCACTGAAATCCTTATGAGATAATCACATATTTTAAAATTTAAAAGCAGAAGGATGCTGAAGCTTAATAGAATTAATAATCAGAAGTAAATGAGCATGATCAGAAGAAGTTCTACTTAAATGTTCAACATGAGTCATAGAAAAATTAACTAGCCAATCATTATTAAATAAAATTCTATCCAGTCTTTGCCATAAATTAGCTCTACTCTAAGTAAAAGCATTACCAAAAAAGCCAATATTATGTAAATTGCAATCACTAATCATAGAATTGAAATCATCCATGGAATGAATATTAGGAGACTTACCCCTCTTCTCTCATTAGCATTGCAAATAGTATTAAAGTCCCCACTAACACACCATGATTTGGTAGAAACATCAGCAAAAGAAGATAGTTGCTCCAAAAGAGTCAAACAGCCAAGTCTAGTACAAGAAGCATAGACAAAAGAAGCATTGCAATTAAAGTTAAAATAAATAATGTTGACATTAACCACTTGATGGCAATCCTCTAAAATAGTTAAGTTAACAACATTCTTCTAGAAAATCCAGATTTTGTTGGAACAATTAGCAAAAAGTAAGGAAAAACCCAAACAATTAGCAGTACTATCAATTTTCTCCCTAGAAATTAAAGGTTCAAGTAAAATCAAAACTTGAATATTGTGAATTCTACAAAGATTTTTTACTTTAGTAATCAAATCAGTCCCCCCAATACCTAGCTCTAATATTCCAAATGAGAGCATTAACCATTAGAAATTTTTTAAGAAGTTTTAGTTCTAGTAGAACGAGACGTCTAAGATAAGGAGATTTTAATATTCTTACCCTTTTTTTTTTACAACCTTTATAAATCCATCCTCCTCTTCTTTATTGGAGGAATTACCAACATCAATAGAGGCCAAAGAATCTTCTTTTTCATTGCTACCCAAAACATCCTTCAATACCTCCTTTCCATCGTTGGGGATAAATTCCCCTTTTTCACAAAATTCATTATCACTACTATTAATCTCAACTAGAGGAGCATTAACATGAGTAGGCACAATAAACTGATTACCCTTAGCATTATTAAGAATTGAGTCAATAGAAACATAAATATCATGTTCCTTCTTAACAACATTCACCAGCACATTAGTATCATTACAAATATCATTAGCAACCAGATTATTATAAACCTGCAAAACATGATTCACGGGCTTAGGATTCCCACCATTAGTTCCTGGAACATTAGGAACATCAATTCCAGTAATATCAATAGTCGAACCAAGTAAAACAACATCTAACAAATTCGAATTTATCTCAGGCACTTCAGTATTATCAATAGGTATCTTTTTCAAATTAGGGTGTAGCTTAAAACATTCCGAAACCGCATGACCATGAATTTTACAGTGAGTGCAAAAATTAGAAACCTTTTCAAACTCAACCTTTTGTAAATAACCGAACACTTTTGAGCCCACCCAAATTTCCTTTGCATGTTTTTTGAGATGTCGACTTTAACAAGAACTCTCGCCACTGAAGGACGGGTTCTCGTTGTAGTAGCCTGGTTGGTTTGCAATGGACAACCAAAAATGGAAGCAAGAGCATGCAAAATTTTTTGAATTAAAAAAGTGTAAACAAAGATTAGGAAACAAAATCCAGATGGGAACAGCCGTGGTCGACCAAATTCTTCAGTTGCGGTCAGAGATTCCTCTTTTACATTAAAAAATAGAGTCCATTTAAGCACACGCATTTGGTAGTTGTTGGTAAAATAAGCTCTTCTAGCAAAAACCCTACTATAGTCCAAATCATTAGAAAGTTGAATCGCAACATGTCGAGCATCCATCAAGCCAACAAAAAAAAACCAAACAATTTAAGGTTACCAAAAAAGTGACGAATCGAATCCAAGTTTGGTCTACGCAGACAAAACTTACCAACTAACGTGAACTTAAAAGGAGAAGCCAGTTTAAGCACATCCTCATCAGAAAGAAGGATGGCCGGAACACCATTAAAAACCGTTTGGTTTAAGATCAGAATTATATCACCTGACATCGGATTTACAGAAAGCACATCTTTGAAAGAGCGAGTAGGAGAGACATCCTCGCCTTCCAAGTTGAAAAAGCCTCTATTAAGACCATGAATCAGGCTATTCACCTTCCCCCATGAATTCGAGCTCGAAGCCCCCACCATCGAAGATGCTCAAACAGGGCACCAGAGAAAAAGAACCCACAAAACCAACAACTGGTCGAAAAAAAAGCAAAAAATGTAAAGCTGGAGCAGAAAACATGCACGGAGCGAGGCTGGAGAGGCAAAAACCCTAAATAGATTCTCTCATACTGTATGAAAATCTACCCATCTTTTCACTGCTCTCTCTTCTTATTATTTCATCTCCTGATATCTTCTTACTCATATCATGTCTGAATAATGGAATGGCCAAGTCATTCTCTACCAGTCTCGCTCTCTTAACCAGCTCAAAAAACTCATGAATCCTCAGTGGTATAAATGGATGTCTCAATTCATATTCAATCATCTCAAAAACCTATAGCCTTTTTCATCAGCAGTACTAACAAGTTGGAGAGCATACTTGGCCATTATAGTAAATTCCACCTCATACTACATCACTATCATGTTCAGCTATTCCAATCCCATTAAAGCCTCATGCATCTTTTGTCGGATTGATGGAGGTACAAACTAGTCTTTGAAGATAACAACAAGCTATATTAAGGTGATCTCTGCATTCATCTTTCCTTGAAACTTCTTTATCTTTTGTCTAATCCATCATCTCTTAGCTTCTATTTCAAATATGAATATTGTAAGTGTTACTTTTTTATTCTTTAGACACTACATGCTGTCAACTATCTTTTTTATCCTTAATAATCAATTCTTTACTTCCTATGGCTCTATAACTCCCTTGAACAATAAGGGTTTTAACTTATGAAAATCTATAAATGTACATCATCTTCGAATTCCTTATGTCACACCTGTCTACTATGAGCATTACTCATATCCTGTGCAAGCATGCTAACTAGCTGCATCAAACTATTATAACTCACTAGAGCTGCTACTGATTCACTCTATCCATTATATGCATTTTTATTAGTAGGGCTCATCTATCCACTAATAAATTATCTTTTTTAATTAATTAATTCACAAACTCAATATACATATATATGTAAAATAATCAATCAAATATATAAATGAAAATATATACTATCCAACTTATATATATAATTGAGGCCCAACTATAAACTAATTGATATCAATTTATCCTAATTATTACCCAATTTGATATCACCCTTAATTAGGTCCAACTAATAATTAATTGGTATCAGCCTTCATCTTTCATGTTAATAAACATCCTTCCATCATGCAAATGCTATATTTTTTGTCAATATAATGTATGAAATATAGTAATTCATGAAATATAATAAAATCTTTCAAATTTATCTACCTTGCATTTACTTTTGAAAATTATAATTTAATTTAACTAGTAAAAATTCAATATATTCTTATCAAAATATTCATATTAAAGACATTTATTACATAAAAAAAGTTATATGATGAAAGTTTTATCAATACAAAATTTTTCTCATTTTTTATAACGAAAATACTAATTTGATCAAATTTTTTTTAAAAAAATATTAAAATAAAAAATATTTTAATTGTTCCCTACAATAAGATGAGTTAATCTTCCAACAGGATCGACAGATGAAAATTGCTCTACAACCTCCAATTCCAAGCTTCTATTTTCTCTCTCATCTCTTTTCTCTCTTATTTTCTTAAACCATTCTATGGATCTGAATGCATGAAGGATAAAAGGGATTTATGTAAAGTATAATGCTTTAAGATATTTTATAATAAATAATAATATAATTTAATTAGTTTTTTCAGTATATAATGCAAATAAATCATTTTGAGAATTCAAAAATTATAAAAAATATTCATAAAATAACATATTTTATTTAACATATTTTTATGAAATCAATTTGTAAAATAGACACTTGTTAGTCCCAAAATTCTCACTGATATCTATAGATGTCAATTTGATAAAGATTTACACTAGTGTTAAAAAATTACAAAAAAATATTATAAATAAAACACTATAATGTATATAATACGACGAATACGATTTTCAAATTTGACTTATAATGACTCATATGTATATATTTTTGGTTTAAAATACTAGTTATTATACAGAGTCTCCAAAATAATCCTCAAACATCTAACTTATGGAAATATTATTAAATAGAATATCGATTCATGATAGATGACACAACAGGAAAACTCGCTATTACTGGCGGATTATATTCGCCGGCAACCCAAAATCTGACGGAAGTCCTGGGTTTCCGGCATATTTACGGCGGATTTTCGTGGGCCAATTTGGGTCGCATCGGAACAAACTTTCCAGCATTTTATGAGACGCCATAACATATTCCGGCGCACTCTCTGTTGCATTACCGGTGCAAAAAATGCTGGCCAGCCAACGATTTTCCAATCGGCCATTCCGACGACTACGCCGCCCGAAGTTTATGTTGTATTGATCCGCCGAAAATATCGGTCGATAAAACGCAGTAAATGTGCACCGTAAATAAGCTACGACTAGTTTACTGGGCATATTGTACGCCGAAAATCGCCGGCGGATAGGACTTCGTAAACGGCGTCGGTAATTGCCGGCGTCCAAATAAACGACGACATAATCGTAATGATTTGTTGTATCGTCATTTCCGTCGAATTATCGTTGCAAAATCCACCATTAACCTATATCATTGACAAAAAAAATTTCCTTCCCAGCCAACAATCACATTTCCACAATTGCAAATATATACAGAACCACTTCTAGAAGGCAGCCATACACATAACAGATATAAACAACTTTAATATATACTTAAAAACATAAATATCCATGTAAAGACATTGTTCAATAGCATCAAATAACTCAAAACATCACATATTGTTCAATAACACATGTTCACATAAATAAACAAGTTCATATAAACAAAACTAAACTACTCTGACTCCGTGGACTCCTCCTCAGTTGAAGCTACCTCTTTTCCACTCAACTGCTCACTCATCTTGTGCATTTCATCCAACAACTAATTATGTTGCTCATGCATCTGTATTTGAACCTGTGCTTGCAGGTGAGCTTGCCAATCAGCTTGTGATTTCATTACTTGTTCTAGCTCAGCTTGAAGGGCACTTATTTGTTGAGCATGTAAGGACTCATGTGAACTGGATGCGAAGCTGGATGCAGTAGAGGAGGTCATCCCCTCGTATGCCTGAGCTTGGAAACCTAACACTACAGTAAAAATGCTGAAAACCGGCAGTTTTTTTCGGCGGTTAGTATAGATTTACCGGCGGTTTTTAAAGTTACCGGCGGTCTAACGGCGGTTTGTGAACCGCCGGAAAAAATGGAATAGGAAACCATTTCCGACGGCTATTTACCGGCGGTTTATTTTTGCGGCGGTTTTCCGGCGGCCAATACCGCCGGTGACCACCAGAATTTTAACCGTCGGTCGGCCGGCGGTTAGGCCGCCGGTATTGTAACCGCCGGAAAACCGCCGGTCAAATTACCGGCGGTTTTCCGGCGGTTAAACCTGGCGTCGTCTCGTTCATTAGACCGCCGGACGGCGCCGTTAGACCGCCGGTAAAGTACCGGCGGTGGACGGCGGTTATAGCCGTCGGTATTACCGACGGTTTAAACCGTCGGGCGTCCATCGTATAACCGCCGGCGGCCGTCGGTAAGCCGCCTGTACTTACCGGCGGTTTAATAATATAACCAGCGACTTTATCTTGTCCGTCCGGTATCGTAGTTTCTGGCGGCTAAATCGCCGGTTAGCCGCCGGAAACCTGTAGCACCTGAAAAAAAATTGACAGCATACCCTCTATTTGAGGGAGGTTCACCCTAAAGTCTAAACCTGCAGAAAAAGCATATATATGTTGGGCAACACGCCGCTATATTCAG
>NW_021319304.1:516095-612832 GCF_001605985.2 Dendrobium catenatum | reverse complement strand
CGCATGCTGCATTCCTCCGACGGCCTGCGACCAGATGCGATACTCAAAAAACTCCACAGAACCGCCAGAAGAGCCCTCACCTGATGCAGCATGAATCTCTCGAAGCCGTGTGTACTCCTCCTATGAAAGTAGAATATAAATATACATAACTAAACTAAAAATAAAAAATATTAAGCACATATACTTACATGGGCTTTTCTTACTCTCTCATCAATCCATTGTTGAACCTCTTATCGTTTATGAGTATGACTATGTAATTCCATAGGAGTTGGTTCTCCATCCAGCATCTCTTTCGTTTAGAATTAAGAGAATTATATTAATATTTATATTAAAGAATAATTTTAAAAAACATGTAAAATTCATTACCAAACGACGCCTGTACTCAGTATGTAGAAAGGAGCCACCAGTATGAAGTGAACTACCCAAGCCCCCAACATCAGATGCTCTGTTCTGTCGATTTTGATCCCTCCTCCTAGTATACTCTTCGCTGCCCCAAGCAGTGTTCAACTCAGCCCATATAACCTCTCCAATCCACAATGGTCACTTCCCAGACTTTCTAATATCTGTGAACATGTCGCGCATCCGAGTAGGCTCATGCTTCTTAAAATTCTTTCTAATCATGTCATTGTGCTGGGGCAGCCAACAAAATTATTTCTGCATTCAAATACATATAATATATAATATATAAGATTTTTAGCTTAAGTAAAATAAAATAATTCATTTAACATAAAAAATAAAACCCATAAATACCTCAAACTCTTTAAATCACATATCCTGAACTTCTTTCGGGACTTTCTTCCAAGAAACGTAAGGAGCGTAAAACCTGCTCCGTATGATGTCCTGTATTTTATTTGTCGGCTATTTTGATGGGTAGAACCTACAAAAAATAAAGCTTTGTCAAAAAAATATATAATATAAAATAAAAAATTTTGTAAGCTTAAATAAAAGAGAATGTATTAACGTGTCACCCTCAAGTGCTATCAACATTCTACCATCTGTCACATGCTCTGGTGCAGCTGGTGTCGAAGGTCCAGCTGTAGAAGGCTGATGGGGTGGTGGGGATAGTATGGTGGAGCATATGGTGGAAATAAGTAAGTAGGAGGGGCACCAGCATAAGGTGGGGGTGCGTAGTATGGGTATAAAGGAGTACTCTGCGCGAGATCTGGTGAAGGAAATCGGGGGTCTGCTGAGTAGAACTGTAGGCTACTAGCTCCAGGAGTGGGTAAAGGATGAGTGGTAGGTAGAGTCTGTGTAGCAGGCTGAGACTGTGTAACATGCTGAGTCTGTGTAGCAGACAAAGACTGTGTAGCAAGCTGAGACGAGGTGGTCCCTTAGTACGCACTGGCCTAGCTGGTCCTGCTGTAGTGATCTTCTTAGTGAGTCTATTAAAAATGTTTTTGATCAATCCTCTACTAGGATCCTCACCTGAAGCCATCTACACAGAAATAAATAAGAAATATTAGAATAGAATCATGAGTTATAACAAAATGCAGTGAAGTAAGTAAAAAACAGTGAAGTAAAATACAATGAAGTAAAAAAAGCAATAAAGTAAAGAAAAATACAGTAAAGTAAAGAAGCAGTGAAGTAAAATGCAGTAAAATAAATATTATTTACTTTATCTTAACTCATCATTTATTGATTCATTTTCATATGATGTTCCATACAATATGGACAAGCTAACTTGCTTGAAGTGTTCTAATCTGAGAGCATACCATATGTAGGAAAGTCATCAATTGTCCAAAGTAATGCTGCTCTTAGTGTGAAGTTCTGTTTGGTGGAGATATCATATGTACTTATTCCCTCTTCCCATAATAAACTTAAATCATCAATCAACGGTTGTAAGAATACGTCAATCTTCACTTTTGGATTTTGTGGCCCTGGAATGATAAGTGTTAGAAACATATAAGGAGTAGTCATACACAACTCTGGAGGAAGATTGCAAGGAGTGAGTATCACATGCCAACATGAGTACGTTGCAGCCGACTGACTGAATGGAGTAAAATCATCTACGCATAAACCTAATCTGACATTTATTAGTTCTGCCACGAATATGGGATGTGTACGATTAAAGTGTCTCCAAGTCTCTACTTCTGATGGATGTGTGATAAAACATTCTTGTGGAATGTGATCATTATGCCATCTCATATGTGCAGCAGATCTCATGGATGCATATAGCCGTTGTAGTTTCAAAATTATTAGAAAGTAGAACATCTTACTAACAGGCACATCCTTCTGCTTCCTTCTATTTCTAAATTTTGGTTTAAATCTTGGTGTATTATAATGACGGCATGCAATCTCTTAGATATCTTTTTTAAAGTATATAACATGCATCCATTGACACAACAATCTATCTTTGTGTATGTCAAATTAAGTTTGAAAACTAACTTCTTTGTCCGATATAGATCTGTAGGAATTAAATTATCTGTCGGATTGGTTTCCTTAAGCAGCCCAATAAATTGATTAAAATATTCACGAGCAACATTATATTCTGTCTTGATGCTTAACATCTTCACAGTAATAGATAACTTTGAGTGAGTGGTGCACCCTTTCCAGATTGGTTGCTGGGCAGCATGCAATAAATTATTAAAATTTTGTGCTTCTGTATTCGTTAACTCTTATGTATTTTATTCAATTTGTATTCTAGTTGCATCAAGAATTAATTCTTCAAAATTTGGTCGGATATTTTGAGCTTCAACTATATTACTACTTGTAGAATGACCGCATTGATAATTAAATTATGGCTCGTACTCACCATGAGAAGTCCAATACCAATACCGTTGCATGAATCCTCTGCGATACAGATCAACAGTTACTTCATCTGGTGTTAGATGCACTAGATTTTTGTGTTTAGAACATGGACATCGAAACTTTCCTTCTGATATAAAGCTGGGTAGTTGTTTCGTTTGCTGAATGAAAATGTTCACCCCATTAATGAATTCGTCTGTTAATGTCTTTCGACCTTGAGATAATCGGTTATATATCCAACTTCTTTGATTTCTAATATCCATAACCTACATATAAGATCAAATAAGTAATGGATTATCGCGCTTAAGTAGATCTAAAATTGATTATATAGAGATGTAAAAAATAGGATGCTTGTAGAAAATTATCTAAGGTGACTTTCTCTAAAACTATCTACCACTAGAGCTACTCCAATCTTTTCACATATATACTCATTTTGCATTATCTCTAAGAGTAAAGACACTCATCCACATGAGCATCCTCATCTCTGCAATACTTCACTTAATTTTATGCTTTTTTTTAATAGCCAACATTCTACTCCATAAAATATTATAGGTCTGACCATTATCGTATACAATTTTCCCTTAAGTTTGAGGGATACTTTTCTATCACACATGCAATAGGCCTGAAGCATTCCTCCACTTTAACTATACATATTAAATTCTACTAATAAAATCTTAATATATTTAACCATTACTTTGAACAATAGAACCGAGATATCTAAAATGTGCACTCATTTTAATGACTTGATCGCTTAAAGTCACAATCCCACCACTAAATTTATTACTACTAAAATTATACTTTATATATTTGATTTTAGATCCACTCAAACAAAAATTCTTTGACTTTAAGATTGACCTCCCTAATTCAAGTTTTTTGTGTACTCCTTCTCTAGTCTTATCAATAAGAGGAATATCATAAGAAAAAAGCTAGCATACATTAGGGCACATCCTCTTAAAAATGTCTCATAAGAACATCCATATATTACTAAAACAAAAAAGTTATGGGCTATGATCCTTGATGTAATCCAACTGAAATAGAAAACATTTGCTCAAAGCACATGCATTGTGTTTAAACACAACATATGTAGATCCTCCTTACTCTCTCTATATTTGTCCATCAACATATGTAAATAGCTTCCATAATAGACTAACTCAGCATGAATCTAAACAAATTAAATGAAATAAAAAACCTTACAATCAACGGGTACACAACGGGAGGCGGACCGTGAATACTAGCAGTCAGAACTGGAGCTCTCACCGACGAGGAGTTCTATGATCGTCGGCGACGTGCGGTGATTGTCGGCGACATCCGATGACTGTCGACGACCTCGATCTATGGCGAGCGACGGAGGGCGACGAGCAAAACAGTGGCGATGTGAGAGAAAGCCACGAAAGAAATGAGCGGCCGGAAAGCTTTCTGGTGCCGTATGCACCGGTAATTATAAGTCGTTGTGTTTAAAAACCCTGGCGCATTATCCGCCAGTACATGCGCCGGGACCACTAAAATGATGGTTTTCTCCGACGTACTTACCGGCGCATGTGACGTCAGAAACTTTCCGCCTTCCAATGCGCCGTAAAAGACATCGTAAAATTGTCGTCGCAGCATGCGCCGTTTCAGGCGCCATTTTTTACTGGCGCAAAACGATCTGCCGAAAATTTCGACAGTAATCGCGTGTTTTCCTATAGTGTGATATTCCTATAGTGTGATATTTATTCTTGATAGTAACTTTGTTAAACTCCATGCAATTAATGCACATACAAATTATACCACCCTTTTTCTTCAAAAATAGTACATGTGCTCCCCATTGAGACATACTAGGCTAAAAAAATTTCCTGTCCAATCATCTTGTACACTCCAGGAAAATGGCTTATTACTGGCGAACAAAATCCACCAGTAACAAGGGAAATTCGCCAAAAATTTTACTTTTTAGGTGAATTTTTTACGAATATTCATACGACAATATAAACGAGTCGAGGTTTGGCATTATCGTGCTAAGCTCGTTAAACACAAATTGAGCTCAAGCTCGAGCTCGTTTAATGAGCTCGAGATCGACTCGTCTGAAAAAATGGAAAATCAAGCTTGACTCAATTAATTGACTCGTTTAAAAGTTCAAACTCGACTCATTTAAAAAGCTTGATTTTTCTTATTATAAATTTAAAAATTGAATTTTATTTGTAAATTTCAATTGTAATTTAAGAAAAAAGCTGGTTGTAACTAAAGTATAGATTTAAAGAAAAATAAATAAATATTTAAATCAAAGTTAAAATAAAAGTTAATAAATAAAAAGCAAAATTAAGTATTATTTCTTATACTTTTTTTTTTCATTAAATTGTGAACTTGTTACAAAATAATTTTGAAGTAAAACTTAAATATAAAAAATAATCATTAAATTAAGAAACCATCTCAAAGCAAAACCAAACAAAAGCTATACTATTCAAGTACATGAATACATTTACATTTTATAAATGCGCTTAAAAATATTGCAACTTTTTTTACAATTAACCCCAACTCAGAACTCAACAAAATAAATTACATCCCTCGAATCAGCATGATTCATAAAGCAACATGGGCAAAATTCTTTCTAGGGCTTGAAGTAACCATCCACTTGATGGTTGCCATCCAACTATGATTTCCAAATCGACCAACACACGAAGAGAATTGAGGATATAATTAATTCAACATCAATTAATCCTATGTTGGGGTTTCAAAAACTATTGATAATGCTTGCCACCAAAATCAAAGAACATATAAGCACTAAATTGAAATAGCAAAACAATACTAAACTAACTGAACAAACAGTCGATGACTTCAATAAACAACCACTAACATTGAAGGGAATGGAACATACATCCACTAACTTCAACATATATACATTCACAGACTTCAATGCTATAACCACTAACTTCAACAAACATTCACTTGCTTCAACATACAGCCATTGACTTCAACATATATTAAAAATACGCATACCATGACCCAAGGCAAGAAAAAATCAATCTAACATATATAATTTAGACAGACACCCCTTATTGCCAAACGACCATCCAAGGGGGAGAAAGTCTGATTATTAAGGGAACATCATCATCGTCTATGAAAAATTATAGAATCCCACCAAACTTGAAATTTAGAAAACTCAATGGCAATATGAACTAAAATCGAAACTTAAAAGACATCAATAACAAAGGCAACAAATCATGTATTCAAGGTACTAGATGTATGTTCAAGTTAGTGGAAACAAAACACCATAGCTTAAAAAATAAAAAAATTAATAACAAATTGAACCAGGATCAAATAGAGAGGGGACTCAAGGGAGAACTAACAATAACTACCATAGAACCTCACTCCCCTGATTTCCAATCGATAATCTAAGAAGAGAAGTTATGCTTATTAATGAAATAATATCATCGTCAAATGTATAAAATAGCAACCTAGCAGACCACAAAAAGTATAAAATCAAACAACAACTGGAAGAAATGAAATCTAGCAGTAGCAAGGCACCAAATGACCAAAATGAGATAATATAGGAGAATCATAGAATAAAACTAGGTAAAGCAATAGAGAGTTCATTTTTTTCGAATCCAATCGAAGAAAATAACACTTGATAAGAGCTTATTAAGCTTTAGGGAAATTAAAAGTTAGAACAATGGAGATCTATATCTTTTCTTACCCAAGAAATTAATTACTCGTCATTGCTCTAGGGCACGGATGGAGAATCTCACTCACGTCGCAACCTCGTAGGGCACAACCATCATAAATCACAAGCTCTCAAGACTCAAGAATCACTGAATAGAGATAGGGCATAAAGGCGAGACACTATTTCTAAGGCTTAGAAGCAGACAATGGAAAGATTGCGGGTCATTGGATTAGCGTATTTAATCAATCTAGTCGCTCGATGAGTCTTCGAGACGAGTCATACTTAGCTAGAAATTGAACACATATATTATACGAGCTCGATTAAAAGCTTAAGATCAAAACTCGATAAACTCAACTCACGAGCTCATTATAAAGTCAAGTTTGAGCTGACTCGTGAGTTAGCTTGACTCGCTTACACTCCTAATAAAAACTAAAATTCATATCCCATAATAGTTCTTATCAGATTTCTTTAGTCCCAAACATAATCTCAAAGAATTTTGATCCTTTATTACTCCCAATAGAATTTTTTCCTTCTAGGTAGAATCTCAAAGACTTCTAGCTTCATATAACCCCCAACATACATATTTTTTTTATTTTTATAATTCATATTTATGATCACATATAGAATTTTAAATGATTATGGTCCCATATATCTCCCAATATATATTTTTCATATCAAAATTATTTACTATCACCTGTTTCAATCATATAAACATAAAATTCATCATATTACAATAACTAAAATATAATTAATCATATTTTATAGTTGTATAATTTTCTATAATGGTAGTAAACCCTATTAAGTAAAAATATATATTTTTAATAAATAATTAAATTATTAGAGATTGTGTAAAATATTATTTAAAGTCTTTAATTGTACTACAACATCATTTTTTAGCATACAAAATTTTTTTCTACTTGATAAAAATTTCATAATTTTCAAAATCATAGTTGTAAAATTTTCAAAAAAATTTAAAAAATATTCATAATATTAATCTCTACAACATATAAAAAGTTATAAGATAAAAATTTTGAAACTGCAAAGTTATCCCCTTTTTATAACAAAAATAAAATTTTAATTAAAAAAATTTGATAACAAAGAGGAGAGAGTGAAGTTTTTGAAAATATTATTTAAAAAAACAAAAATAAAAAAAAAGAAGAAAGGAAAAAATATAAATAAAAAATAAAAAAATATATGATACCTAAGAGGAATCAAATGATGCCTCTTTGGAAATGCCTTGCTTGATATGTACACATCAACTGGTGCGGGCAGGCACAAGCATCCACTGTTTCCGCTGGAGGTGGTCACACAATTTAGCCATTCTAGTCTAGTCCAAGCCTAACTTTGGGCTTGAAAAACTTTATCCTAATAAAATTTTTGTCCTTAGGACCATTTTATATACTTCAAACTTAATTTTGTGGAGCCCATCATAACATCTATGATAAAATTCGAGCAAACTTAAAAAATTAAAAAGAAAATTTCCTATTAATGTTTGCTCAAATTAATGCACGAACTTTGTGAAAAGTTGAACTTATAATTAAGGAGATTTTAATTGGTCGATGACCCTAAGAGAAGATCCCACATTGACGTTCTAGGAGTAAACATGCCTCCTAATTTTCTCGAAATTATAATTCTTTGCCACAAAGATTTTTGAAAGCTTAATATATATTTTAAGACTAACATTTTTTTATGTCTGAAAATAATGGGGAAAATGATGTTTTCAGAAAATTCACTTTGTATTTATGTTTATTTCTTTTATTTTTTATTTTTTAAAGTAACATATATATTTCAAAAATACATATATTTTAAAAACATCCTATTAATAATATTGCTACATACTTAACTAATAACTATTAAATAGCAAATTAGTATATTCATAAACATCAATAAAAAAAACAAATAAACCTAAAAAACTACTTTTTTAGATCTAATTATTTAAATTTTATTAATTATATAGAGTGACATTAAGTGGATGGGCCTTATCGCTCTAATTTAGTTGGATTAAAGTCGGGATCGATCTACCTGATCCGGACCTGCACGATAACAAAGCACGCTTAATATCAACATCTGACCTTACTTAACTAATAACTATTAAATAGCAAATTAGTATATTCATAAACATCAATAAAAAAAAACAAATAAACCTAAAAAATTACTTTTTTAGATCTAATTATTTAAATTTTATTAATTATATAGAGTGACATTAAGTGGATGGGCCTTATCGCTCTAATTTAGTTGGATTAAAGTCGGGATCGATCTACCTGATCCGGACCTGCACGATAACAAAGCACGCTTAATATCAACATCTGACGGATGGTATTTAGCCACGTGTATGACTGACAGTGATGCTATTTGTTTAATTTCTCATCATACGTCGCTTTCGGCAATAAATGAGGTGGGCGAGTGCGGAAGAAACAGGCGGAGAGCGGGAAATAGAAAGCTAAAAAGCAAGCGGCTGCTTCTCTCTCTTTCTCTCTCTAAAATTGTTTTCTTCCTCCCTATTTATCATTTTATTATATGATAGACTTCCCATCCACTCTCCTCTCCCACTCCTCTTTTCAGCTCAGAGAATAACGAGATTTTTATCTCTCTCTATCTCTTTCTTCCCTTCTTGATCAGCAGTTTTCCCTTCTTTTTTGCCTTTTTTAGCTTCCGATTCTGCTTCAGATCCAAGCCGGCGAAGCCATGGCGGTTGTGACGGAGAGCTTCTCCATTCGGTACCCCTTTCTTTCACTCTCTCGCTATCTCTCCCTCTCTATCGTCCTTTTTTCTTCTTTAGATCTGATCCATACCATTGAACTTCATAGAGAGTACACGGAGAGGATGAGAAGCATCGACTTACGCAGATGCTGGCCGTTCGAGGGGGAAAGCGAGGGTAGATGTCTGCTGCCGTCTATCTCGGTGCGGAGGTTCAAGTGGTGGGCCGACGAGCTGTCCTCCGCTAGATCTATGGTAATAGTTGAGGAGGAGGACGATCGGAGCAAAGATACGGTGGTGGTAGCGACTTTGGGAGCAGATGACATACTGCCGCCGACGCGGATGGATATGGGGCCATCTGCCGTTCCTATAGCGGGTGAGGAGGTAAGGCGGACCTCGAAGGGAAAGCAAAGGACGCCGAAGAAGCGATCCATCGTTGAGCTCTTCGCCGCCGCACCGTTGATCGCTGGCAGAGTTGATGTTGACGAGGCTAATAGTGATGAAGATGAGCGTTGGGAAGAGGAAGATGCCTTTGATGAGGATACGGAGCAGCAGATTGATGTGGTGATCAGAAAGAAAAAGGCGATGAAAGATAATGTTATAAAGAAGAAAAAGAGAAGGAAGAAGAAGAAGAATAAGGGGATTAAAGATGGGCTTAAGTTGGAGATCTGTGCTTTGGAAAAGGTAAGTTTTCTTCTTTTTTTTTTTCGCTATCTGCTTTTTCTGCGTAGAGAATATTTTTTTCCCACTTTCGTTTTCCTTTTTTTTATAGTCAAATTTTAATTTAATTTGGCGTCCATATTCTCAAACCGGACGGCATACAGTACGGCACAAAGAGGTGTCGCAGGAAGATGTTAACGCCTTTACCGTTTGCTCATCTTCTTTTGTCTTCTTCTCCGAAATTTCCTTAAATATTTGCTTTCAGCGATAAGAATTGGGTCTTTGTTTCATCAATTTCTGTAATTAGGATCGAACGGGCTTCGGATAGTCATTATTTTATGTGATTATTTGCGAAATAATCGGGCAGGAACATTGTTAGTGCTTTTGTTTTGTGCTTGGGAACTTTATTTTTTCCTAGTATTCGTCAATGGCTTTTAATTATTTCCGTAAATAAGGGGGTTGCGTTAGGCTTTGGATATTAGTATAGATAAGATTCTAAACGAAACCATTTGTTTTAGGATCTTAGTATGCAGAATATAATTGTTGTTTGACCCCTTTAATATCTTTTTATATTTGGAATTCTGCTTCTTTGTATGCGATATTTATGATAAAATTAACTGTTGGCGATTCTTTTGGTAATGATATGTATGCAGCACGAGTTGACCCTGATTGTGTTTGTTGACTGTCGTCTGACTAGCAATAGTTGGGAGTTATTGTTATGATGGACCATTGTAATTGTTTGTTCCTCCTTACATGTGCTAATTATGCTTGTCGTGAATATATTTATGGAAATGTTTTGATAGGCTGTTCCTGTTTGTTTAAGCTGTAAATTTATCTCACCTAATTCGTGCGTCAGCAAGCAAATTTGTTTGAGAAGCAATTAAGCTTCATTGCTAAGTGCTATGTTTTGCTTTTAAAGTTGGCTATGATTAAACATCATTAATACGAGTCTATGCACTTTGATCTTGTATAAACTTTCTGTTGGGAGGAGATGTAAAGTTTTATCTAATCGAGTCTTGAAGTTATGTAGTACGTACAATGAAATTAACGTGTACTGCTCCAAAGATAAGCTGTACATACACGGTGTAGACTAGTATGAGGAGTTTTTTCAAAAAGACTTGGAAGGAATTTCGGACTCGAGTTTTCGAACGACCAATTAGTTTATTTGAAGTGTGATTTTAGTTGTCATGAATAGGGCTGAAATTAACGAATCCTTACTAATGGGGCACAAAACAAAATTTTGCGCCGTCTTTTTGTAGTTTTTCTGCATAATTTGAAAGCGATCAACTATTTGGAGGATTACTTTGGAATGTGAGAAGAGGAAAGTAAGATTGAAAAGGAATTACAAGAAGCTTTCGAAGGAAGACCTTCAACACATCATGGAAATTTCATTGTTATTTTCATAATTCTTGAAATTCTTAATGCAATTACATTAATTCTTACTTCGATCTTGCTTGAAGTTTTCAAAATAAGCACATACAAAGTCCAGCTTCTAACATTAGATGTATTTTGAAGAATCATTTATGAATTCCTAAAACTTAATTACTTGTCAATGGTATTTTTTTTAAGAGATTAATTTTGTTTGTTGTATATGCCTCCAATCCTTCATTTGATTGTTTGTCAAGGTCAAATCATAAACTTAGTTTTATTAAACTTATGGTGACCAAAAGCATACAACTATTTCCAGTTTCGTATTGATGATATATCTAAGGTTTAGTTGATTGTAATAATCGAACTGATGAACATCTGTGTTCATTTACTTGCACTATAGGAAAATCGTATATTACCGGCGAAATTAATTTCTAGTGGACTATTTTATAAATGATTCTTAAATTAATTAAATTTAGTCTGGAATGGGAGCGTGTCAGCGCGGGCTTGCGGGCAGCCTGAGTTCGACAAGGGTTGGCAAGTTGCTTTAATTTTTTTTTTTTTAATTATTCCGGCGGCTTTTTCGCCAGCAAGCCGCCAGACAAATGTCCGGTTGAAATAATCCGTCGGAAAATTTTTCCAGCAGTTTTTTACCATCAAAAAATTTTTCCAACGTGCATGTTTTACCGTCAAAAAATTTTTCCAACGTGTGTTTTACCGTCAAAAAATTTTTCGTCGGAAATCTGCTTGAATTTTTCAAAATTCGATGGTAATTCATAATTAATTTCCTGTAGTGTTGGAGTCGTGTAAGGACGAAAAAGGCAAAGGGGTTCATTTTGTTGTCTCACTACATGAAAATGGCTTGTTGCCGGCGGACAAAATCCATTGGCAGGAAATCTTTCGTTTCCAGCAAATTTCCAGCAGATATTCATACGACGGTAATTCGTGTGTCAGAAAGTCTTTTCCTACAAAATATTTCAACCGTATTTTCCAGCTCAATTCCAACGAAAAAAATGAAGTATGCCATTTCCTTCTAATGATTTCTGCATTATATCCGCCAGAATGTCCGTCAGTAATTTAAGATTTTCCTGATGTGTCTGGAGTCTTGGAGAAAGACAAACGAAGAGTTGCAAAGGAGGAGAAGGTTCAACCTTGAGGTGAAAGGTTGGTTGTCGCCTAGTGATGAGAAAGGTGAAGAAATATTCGTCATTTGGAGTTTCGAAGGAGATTGTCGTAGCTTGGCTTGCGAGAAGATGAGGGGTTTTTTCCATTGGTTGGAGTCAGGGGAGATGAAGAGTTTCATATATATTGGGTTTTTTCCATCAGTAGGAGTCAGGGAGATGAAAGAGTTTCGTCTCTATTAAAAGAGAGCGAGGGAAAGAATACCTAGATGCGAGCCATCATGCAAGGGTGAGAGTGAGTCAACAATTTGTGCGATTGAGAATTGTTGTGCACAAGAGCTACGAAATCACTTAAGGATGAGCATTGTAGAGAGAGAGAGAGAGAGAGAGAGAGAGAGAGTTTTAGTTGAGATTTAAAATGTTATCATATTATCAAGATAAGTTTGATCATTGTGTTCAATTAAAAATATTTTAATTATGACATCTACATTATTAATATACACAATCTTAGATTTTATGTGAATTTGAAATTTAAATACTTTAGTCATAGGAAGATGTTTTATACATTAGATTAATGGATTTTTTAAATTAAGTAGTATTATGCATTTTAACAAAAGAAAAGATGAATTAGATTAGTAGGATTATATTAATGAATAATTATATCAAAATTAAGGTAAACATTGTATTCGATTATGTATGTCATATTATTGAAGTCAAAGGACAGGGTAAGGGAAATTATTGAATCATCTAGATTTTAGGCAAGTACTCGTGTGTTTAAATTATAGTAATGATTTTATTTTCTTATAAGAAAATAGACTTATACTTATTTAGTTATTATTGCAACATAAAGTATAATTTTTATCTTTCTCAGATTCAAGGATTGATTATCTTGGAATTAGACAATAATTAGCATGTTGTGTTTCACATTATTATATATATAATTAATTGAATGAATGTTATATATATGAATGAAATTATTAGATAGGATCGAATGCTTGTTTGTGCATGTTGATTTATGGAGTATACCATCATATGATATTGGTTGGGACCCTAGGGGTGTAATATACCCACATGTGAAATGAAAAATGTTATAAAAATTAAATGAAAATGAAAGTACCTTAATTAGTACTATTAAGACAATGTCTCCTATAACAGTTATATTAGTTACATAAAAAATGCTAAACAGAATAAGAGTGTTATATATATGCATAAGATGTGATTAATGATCATTCTCAATTTTAAATATTATAATTTATTTTATATTTTATAATAATCATCTATATATTATTCAAAATACCTTGTATTAATATAATTTTGAAGCATGACATGCTCCCTAAGTTGTATTATAACTCACTCCTATAATTGCAAACATTCACAAATATTATCCAAAGAATTTAAATGAGTAAAAGAGGGGTATATATTGTAGGCGCGACGCTTCGAGAGAATGGTATTTGTTGAATTAGTTATAGTATGTTTATGCATTTCCACTTCATGAAAGTTATCTTTTTGCGATGGATAAATCCATCGCAAAATAAGAAAAATATGTTACAAAATATGATTTGCGGTAGAATATAATCCAACACAAAAATTGGGATCATAAAATTATTTGCAGCGGGAAAAATCTGTCGCAAATATTTCCAGCTGATTTGCGATGGATTTGGCGTGAAATTTCAGCAAAAAAAATCACAAATTCTTCCCAGCTTGTCGGGCTGCTTGCTGTCTGCTCTTGATCGAGCTGCCATGCCTAACCGGACTGTTCGCTGTCCGAGATTTGAACTCTACTCCACTCGTTAAAGCCATCGACGACCTTCTCCACTCGGCAAAGGAGACAAAAGCGTTTAAAAAGCTTTTTCTTAAATTATATTATAACTCAGCTTGCAGCGGATTTGTGGCGGCAATTTTCATCGCAAGTTTGTGGTAGAATTTCTGTCACATGCAAATCCGCCGCAAAAAATATAAAGATTTATACGAAAAAATTCGCCGACATTTGTGACGGACATTATTCTGCCGCAAAAAGCTGACTTCCTGTAGTGTTTGAGTTTGTAGCGGCTCTTTCATTATTTTAATTAATAGTAATTGTTAAAAATTTTAGTGAATGAAATTTAAATAAATATTCAACTATTTATTCCCACCTCGTAATTGGATCATCTGGGCCAGGTCATGACATTGATGTTCATAGTAGATTATACAATTGAAATATACAATTAAAACTCATGCAGAGAGGGGTCTACGCGTTGATTATGAAAATTGATTAATTACAAGTCCTTAAATGATCAAATGCTCGTTACAACCAAAGAAGTACAACCAATTTTAAAAGAAACCCTAATGAGCCAATGATCCTATCTAATTACATATTCAAAGTGAATAAGAGCAGGGAGGAAAGAAGACAACAGTCAAAAAGCACCCAAGTTAGATGAATATGCATCTAATTTAATTAAGTAAATGTGTGAATATGAAATTAAGTAAATTATTTTGAATAAAGAGTCATAATTGCCATATTTATGGAGTGTTTCTTGCTAACTATTTTTTTACATTTTATTAAAAGTAATTTAAAATCCATTAATTGAATAAAATCAATTATGTACACCACAGAAAAATCACTCATTTCCAGCGGCTTTCCAGCAGTTTTCCGACGGAAAATAATGAGACAACTTTTTCGATGAAATTTTCTGATGGTTTCTTTCCCACAGAATTTTCCAGCGGCTTTTTCAATTTTTTCGGCGGAATTTTAAAAATTTAATTAAATTGATTAAAATTTTAACTATTTAAATGATTTAACAAAAAACAATTAAATATATTATTAACTATTTAATTAATTTTCATTTTAAAATTAATTAGTAAATATTAATTTTTATTTTTTATTAATTATCATTTTTTTTATAATTAAATTAATTAGAATCATTTTTTTTAGTATAATTAAATATATTGTTTAAATATAAAAATTTGACTTTTAAAATGTATTTGCATGTCCAGCAATTCGGTTGGTTGTTTGAGATTCTTTTCAACCCACCTGGGTTCGAATCACCTGACAAGCTGGCTGGTGCGGGAGAGCGGGCTGGCGTGGGCGGGAAAACGAGCTTCCGGGCAGGTTGGCACCGGAGCGCGCTGGCGGGGGCGGGAGACTGGGATTTCAGGCAAACTGCAGGAAAAACGTCATTTATCACTACAGGAAAACTTCATTTTTTGGTGGCCATTTACGTCGGAAAATGAATAAATCCGTTAATAATTTTTTATTTCCAGCGGATTTCCAATGGTAAATCATATATCAGAAAACAAACATCATTGAAAAAAAATCTGTCAAAAATATTTCCGTTAGATTTTCTTCCAGAAATTGGTTAGGAAAAAACATAAAAAAATATTAAAATTTAGCCCGAGCGGGCCTACTGCCTGCCCTGTAAACTGAGCCCGCAACCCTCGCCCTACCGTGAACCAGTCCCACCTGCTATCACTGCGGGCCTGTGAACTCACAGACACGTGAACAAGGCCCGCCAACGAACACGCCTGTATGACCGCCCACCTATGCTGCATGTGGTTCAAACCCCGCCCACTTGAGACAAGCTCTATCCAATGATGAGCTGTGATGCATGCAATGTTATTTCAATTGCATTTTTTATTTAAATTACGCTTTCGTAATAATTAATTTTAATACATAAGATGTTCAGATTATTTAATCTATTTAATAATATATATTAGATTACCTAATTAATTTATTTTAATTACTTAAATTAATATAATAGTAATTATTAAAACTTTTTAACTATTTTAGTTTAATAATATTTGATTTAATTTAACAAAATAAATAATTTTAAATATTTATAATAATAATTTTGTAGAAAATTTTAAAATCTGCTTAAAATTCCGCCAGAAATATTTCGTCGGAAATTCATCAGAATTTCTAACAAATTTATTTCCGCCAGAAATTCCGTCGAAAATTAGCATTTTTCCTGTAGTGTGTGTGTGTATATATATATGTACATATATGTACATATATGTATATATGTATATTGTTGTAGTGGTCAAGCATCATATGAGCCAACAACAACAAAAGCCAAGGAGAAAAAGGCTAAAGAAAAGGAAGAAAGTGAGGAGAGCGAGTGAGAAAGTTCAGGAAATTAATAAATAAAAATGATTTTTTTTGCTTGAATATCTAAGAGAATTTTCAGCAAATAGGCTACTGATATATAGATAGACATGCTAATGATATCCTATGATTGATTTTCAACAAAGAAATTTGTTTAAAAAAATATTAGGAAGTTTCTAGATGCTAGAAACCTTTTTTGGTAGATGAGAATTCGTTGGACGTACATCATAATTTTCAATTTTTTTATCACTACAAGAAAAACGCTGCTTACCGGTGGTTAAGGACCGCTGGTATTACCGGCGGTTAATCCGGCGGTGTGGCCGCCGGCTAATACCGGCGGCCTACCCGGGGGTTTGGTAATGTTAGACCGCCGGTATTAGCGACAGTCTTATAACCGCCGGTTAAACCGCCGGATTTCAATCTTACCGACGGTCACGACCGCCGGAAGACCGTCGGTAAATGCCCTAAAATGAACGGGCCCGAGCCTCGCATTTCATTTCTAATCTTTTCTTCTCTCTCTTCGGACGAGCTATGCCGTCGCCTTTGCCTGTCTCGCTCGATCGTGCCTAGCCTACTGTACGTCTTGCCGCCGACGACCGCTCTCCGACCGCCGACGAACTCAGTCCGACCGCCGACCCCACACCGGCCGCCTATCGCGCGATCAAGGTCTGTAATCTTGCCGCCGTCGATCTCACACCGGCTACCCTATTTTTCGTGTGAGTTGAAGAAAAATCGGGATTTGAAGGTATTCTTTAATGTTTTATGTGATTATTTGTTCTCACTAGACATTTGCAAGAGTTTGTAATTTATTTTATGCCGGTAATAAGCCGCCGGTATAATTTAAAACCGCCGGTTTTGCCATAGTAACCGCCGGTGTTTGACGTTTTTCCTGTAGTGTGTGAGCTAATTTGTTTGTTACACTCCCTTCCTCGCAGTGTATTTGTGGATAAGATTAATGTAATAAAATGCATCCATATGAAAAAAATTGATTAATAAAATTAATGGACTATGCCAATATAAACTTTTAATTAAAATTTTTTGCTAATAACATTACAAAGGAAATTTTAATGTTGTACATTAGTTTTATCATGTATCATGTACGTACTACCTATATAAATTTTTATTAGTAATATTTTAATACCAACCAAGTTAAAATTTATAAAATAAAGTGGCTTAATTTATGCTCATTTATTTAGTGGTGAGATAAAGAAATTGGGTAATATTTCAAGCAATTTTAGAACCTTGATTAAAATTCTTATGAAATGACCTAGTAGAATCCCTATTGAGTAGTTATTAAAGTAGGAGCCCTTTTGCAAAAAAAATAGACCCCATAAGCTTAAGAAATTTGGGTTATAGACTAAAATAAAATGTTACTACCTATTTTGGTCTTAGCTGACCTAATTTGTATTGATGGCTATTGGACCTTTTGAATATTGAATTATTATTTCATCATCATCATCATCATCGTAGCTTATCAATTATTTGGGTTAATTTATCATGGAAATTACAAATTATTTGAGAAAAAATTGTCAAGAATAGTCTATTTTCTATTGATAAACCTTATTTCTAACAAATTTCTTACAAATATAGATATATATGTTGATAATTACTGACCCCACTTAGTGGGATAAAGGCTTTTTGTTGTTGTTGTGTGTGTGTGTGTATATATATATATATATATATATTAAACAAAAGCCCCAAAGGGGAATACATGTTAAAAAACAAAAAGGATTACACAAATGTAAAGGAGATCAACGGCTCGCTAATGCTCAGAGGAGCTACAAAACAAAACAGTAAAGAACCTAAGATCGAGCCAATAAACTCCCCAAACAAAAAAGAAAGAGCAAAATAAAAACAAGCTAAAGATGCTATGGACAAGCATCCAAAAAAGAAAGATGAAAGAATCGACGTATAACACAATCTTTCTACAAAAAACCTTGGACTGATCCAAAATGAGCTCCACCCAAAAAAGGCTAATCAGATAGGCCTCGTTCAGCACAAACTTCCAGCCTAACAGAACATTAGCCCCAAAAATGCTCCTCAGAAAAAGGACGAAGAGGATCCTCCACTCATTGAGAATCAATCTGATAGTATCCTGAGTGGCCTTAGCAAATAGCCACACCTGCAAAAAATAGAAAGAACACAAACCCAAACTATACCCAAAAGGGCTGTTAACAACATAAAGATAAACATATTGAAAAATAAAAACTAAAGGCTTTAAAATGTTCAGAAATTTCCAATTAATGCAAGGCCTAAGAGTTAGACTGTGTGAGCTCAGGAAATCCTCGATATCGACTTCATCAGCCTAATCCAGAAGCCGCTCAATCCAACATAAGGGAGGCATATCAAAATACAGGAAAAACACTCTCTAGTTAAACCAATAATAATCAGCACAGGATATACTACTGCTAAAGGAACAACCATACCAACGACCAGCAAGCAGCAGCCCCTAGCCTTCACCCCCAACAGGCTGAAAAGAGGAATAGCCATCACCCGAAAATACACCAAACCAAGAATTATCATACAGATTATCCCCAGAACACCACATCAGAGAGATCCAACCCAACCAACAAGTAATCCCCCCAAGAAGGAGAGCAACTAAAGGATTGAGCTTCAGTCCACAAACCCACCACATCATAGCTCTAGTCCAACAACCCATAACCATTACAGAAAAAAGACAAATATTCCCGAAGATGAAAACAGCAGGAACCACAAACCCGAAAGAATTGCAGCCACCCAGGTTAATAGAAACACCAAACAGAAATATGCTAGGAAAACACAGAACCTTCCAGCACCAGAGCACCAAAGTAAAATCCAAGACAAGTATAGAATAACAACAGAAATACTCAGGGAGCAGACATAAAAAAGAAGGATGAACACCTAAATAAAAACAGAAAAACAGAGAACACCCATCACAGCCAGCACAATTACAGATTAACATAAGGAGTACCACATTTGTCAAGATAGAGTAAACCTTTAAGGTAAGAAGGAATAGTATTAGGAATAAAATCAGTGATATAATCTAAGCTACAACCCCAATTAATTAGCCAACCAAGAGGCCGAGGAATTACCCAAATTGCCAACCTGAGACAGATGATAATGAAATTGAACCAACAGAATTTTAATGTCCCTAATAATATAAAAATCGTTATGAGAGCAACCAGCGTCAATTAGCTCACGCAAAGGAGCTAAAACACCACCAGTGGTAACCTCAATATACAGATTAAGGACATTCAGAGTAATGCATAAATGTAAACCAAACAGAATAGCCTTAAGCAAGTTAGACTGAAGATGGTTAGATTGAGTTGGACCCGGAAAAGCAACCAACAAATCACCCAATGAATCCCTAATAAGACCCGCACAGCCAGCCTTACCATTCACAATATCCACATCAACATTAAGTTTATAAAAATTGGGAGGAGGCTTACACCAGTAATCAACATTAATAATAGAGATAGGCCGGCCCCAGTTAATCCCTAAAGATTTACTAACAGAATAACAATCTTGAAAACTCTTTATGTTAATCAGAGTACCAGCCATCAAAGCGAAAGTCTTCTCTTTCACCCTATCAATAACATTAAGATGATTCATTTTAATGCCCTTAAAAACCGAATTGTTCATCTCTAACCAAAGAAACCAAAGAATGAGAGAAGGAATAATATTACGAATATGGCCTTTACGAATATAAACCACGAATTGAGTAAATTACGAAGAGTAGTATGAGCATTAAAACAATGCAGAGATTAAATAAATCATCAAAGAAAGTCCAAGTTCTAATGGCAACAGGACCCGAAACAAAAACATGATGTAAATTCTCTTTGTGATAACAACATTGGCATTTAGAGGCTAAACTGAAACCGTTAGAAACCAGTCTATCCTCCGTAGGGATAAATTTATGTAAAAGTCTCCACATGAATACAGAAATCGTGGAAGGGAAACTTTTATGCCAAATCTTTTTATAAACCTACCGATGGTGATGTTATTTAAATTTCACCAATTATTTTTGGTGGATATGTTGTTGGAAATTTCCTGTAAAATATCCACAAAAACTCATTAGCATATTTGTCATTGGTAATTTTTGATAGATTTTTCTTCGGTAGCTCGAGTTGCTTAAAGAAATTTAATTGATACAAAAGTTTTTTTTTTTTTTTTTTTGACAATATCTCACATAATGAGTCAATCTACACATCATAAAGTATTTTCCAATCTATCCAAATGTAAACAATAACTTATTTTAATATAGATACAATAAAAACACAAGCATAATATAAGAAACAATTACTTCAAATAATATAAGATTAATACAAATTATTATTTTTTGCACTCCTTGCCTCTTATTCTCTCATTCACTTTTCTCATCTCCCTTGCTTTATGCCTCTTCCTTCTTTCTGATGTCGTGGCATGGATTATGAGCTGGTGGTGTGTAGTAATGGTGGTGATAGTGATGGGTATAGGTTGCTAGCATCAATCTTCTTGCACAACTTGAAAAAAAAAAAAAATTCTATATATCTTCCCCTATAATTATTTTCTCCATTATATGACATTTGGTAAAAGATTGTGAAACTGTTTCAATTAATCTATAATAAAAATTATGAAAAAAAATAATATTTTAGGACTCTCTCTCGATCTCTCTCACACCCATAGCACTAAACACATAAGTACATGTATTTGCACAAGTCTCACTCTATATATCACACATTTTATTTAATTTCTACCTTACAACTATCCCCTTTACCCTATTGTTTATCATATTCTGCTTCATTTCTTCCATTTTTGCATCATAGCCCACTTTTTGTATTTATAATTCCTTTTATCTTTTTCTTATTTTCTCTATTTATTATGATCATGCATCTTCCTACGCATACACTCTCTTTATACATTATAACATGCTTTGTGAGCATACACCTCCCTATACATATAACTCACCTCCTTGCACACACACATTCATACATATCACAATTAATTTTCCTCCTCACTTCATCATGCACATAATATTGATTCAAATAAATGAGAATCCCTAATCATCTCTTATTAGATTATGGTCTTAGGGTCTGAAGTACTTTTGGTTTCACTTATGTGGGAAAAATAAAACCACTCAAATATAATGTTCTTATATATTTTTTGATCGAATACTACATTGAAAATAATATACCATTTCGATATAACGGACATGATATTTTACATTGGATTTAAAGATAATAATAGAGTTTTAAAAAATTATCATTTTCATATATAATCAAATACAACAAAGAGAATAATATACTTTTGAAAGGCTACAAGTCATTCTCATATGATATTTGAAAATGAAAATAAAGTTTTAAAAGTTTGTCATTTATGTAATCAAATATAGTGAAGATAATAACATATTATCTCGAAAGATGAACATGATATTTTACATACGTATTTGGATGCAAAAATAAGTTTTGAAAGATTGTTTATGTTTCCAGAGATCTTTTATCTATCTTATAAAAATAAGGTCAGATTTATTTTAAAATTGAGTTACAAGTTTCCCATAAAGACAAGCCCTAATGATTAATTACATCCCAAAAGAGGTGAATCTCCTAAGAATACTTTCAATTAAAGTAATGATAAATTAATGTTTTTAGGATTCTTAAGTTTAAGGCAAGGACTTAGGAAGTTTTAGAATTTTCAAATGTGATTGGTTTAAAGTTGAACAGTTGTTTTCTAGAGTCAAAGGAAAAAAAGCTAGGGAGTACTAAGATTCTGAAAAACTCAAAAGTATTTTAGTTTATTTTATGCTGGGCTTTAATATTTTGGAATGAGATTTTATTATTTAAGTTGATGTTTTATTTGAAAGTTGATATAATATTACCAGAAGATGAGGATCTATGATTGAGAGTTTGTCTCAAACCTAGATATATCTAAGGTGAATTGCTACGAGGGAGATTCGAACCTAGCCTAATGAAATATAGGAATAATGAGGTGGGATTTATCCTCTTGAACCTTTTAGGAGATTCTAAAGAGCACTCGACACCACTGGACTTATATATACTTAGAGTAGAATGCCAGCTAAACTCTACCCAATGCTTTAAAATTGTGATTTATGTCTTTATGAAATGAATGATGGCTAGGCTGTTGTTATTTAAGTTTCTTAAAATTTGGTGCAGATATCTAGAGAAATTTCTAAGTGGTCATAGACTTACAAATTATGGTTATGCACTTAAAACAAAATTTAATTAAATTTTAAATTTTAATTTATTTCTAATATAATGTATGCTAGTTGATCATGCAAAAATCAAAATGATTTGAAATAAAAAATCTTAAAAATAGTTTTTTCCTAAAAGAGCATACCTCTTCTGAGACAAAACAAATACTCTAATAGGTCAGGTGTCTTGTCCAAACCTATAGGTGGGAATGTGTCTAAATAAGAAATAAAGATGTAATATGCAATGGAACCCAGTCGAACCCTAATTTACATTCTAAATCATTCATATTTCTATGTTATTTAATCCTAAATTTTATTGATTGAGTAAAAGATCTTTTTCTAGTTGGCTACTCCATTTCTAGGCTATCCTATTAGCAAACATATAAATGTCCGTAGAAAACAATTTTAATTTTATGTAAAACCAGGAATTAGAGGTATTAGATTTGACTTATGTTAAGAAAGGTAGGGGTAGACCTAAAAAGACTTGGTTAGAAAATATTAGGAATGACCTTTCTTTATTAGATTTAAACGAGAATTTGACTTTTAATAGGACACAATGGAGAAAAAGGATTCATGTAGCCGACCCCACATAGTGGGATAAAGGCTTGATGTTGTTGTTGTTGTTGTTGTAAAACCAGGAAGTTTTAAGATGTATAAATCACGGGATTTGAAATGCTAGTCAATACTTCAGTGTTAGTTAATTTATTTCCTAACTAAGAGTTTTAGTTTCAAACTTTCAATTTTGGTCAAAGTTATAATTGTCTTTTATTATTAATTTTGCAAGTTGATTTCACAATTAATTAATATTTCCAACACAACAAGAAATAGAGCATAACATAAAACATTAAATGAAAAATAGTGTCAGTTATTTTTAAAAGTAGAAAAAGATAGCTTTTGACTCTAAGTTTGGTATTAGATAATACAAGATATATGTTTGGGAGAGATACATAGAATATTTTTGTTAATTTGCTTTGGTTGATAAGATGTGTTTGTTGGGATTCCCAAGATTGTAGTGTCAAATATCAGGTTTCGAGCAAAGAGTGGAAAGAGCAATCAATTGTTGGAATGGAGTCAAGGATGATTTTTTGCAAAGAGAATAGAGGCCATTATGATTGGAACTATGAAGGAGAACATAATTAGTCTTTTGGTCCTTGATTGTAACGTCAGAGGCGTTGAAGAGAAATGAGCAAAAATTGTTAATTGCGAGTTTTTGAATAAAGAGTATAATAATATACACAAGTTTCGAATATGAAGCAGGTTTGAAAGATAAAGCTTATAGGTTGGCATTTGTAGCAAACCTTTATTAAAGTGGGAGAAAGGTATGATTAACCTTTGTTGTAAAAGTTTTTTTTTAATTGAAATCCATCATCAGACCTACGCGCTAATATAAAAAGGAATTACTAGTCCTTAACCAGGGATCAAAAGTTCACTATTGCTCGAACGAGCTAAAAAAAACAAAAAAAGATAAGAATAGAAAACCAATGAGCCTAAAATCCCCACTAATTAATTACAATATAAAAAAACCTAGTAAAAAAATGTCCTCTTAGGGAGGCCAAGAACTATCACCCAAAAAATAAGAGATCTAGTAAGAGCATTGAGCACGAATAAAAATAGATCCTTGCAAAATAAAAAGGACAACATGCAAAATGATAATAAATACAATAAACAAGCACAAAAAAATAAATATAAGAAATATGTATAAGGATTCCATGGAGCAGATCGGTCAAACTGACACTACAGAAAAAACTCATATTTCCAGCAGCCTAAATACGCTAGAAAATGAGCAATTTTGCCGAAAATTTTGCATTTGTTGCAGATTGCCGGCAGAAATTGGATCGGCAATAAAATGGGTGTCAAAAACATTATTCCAATAGAAGTTTTTTGCCGGACACACTTCCGACGGATTTACTAGCAGACTTCCAACAAAACTGTGCAGCCAGATTCATCGTTTGCGAATTGCTTTTCCCGGTGGTTTGTTCGTCGGAATTTTTGACGGAACTGTACTGCCGAAAATACTTGTGGACAAATCACCAGGAAGTTCTGCTGGGCACTAACCAGTGGACATGTTCGGCAGTTTATCTGGCGGTACTTTCGGCTAAATTTGTCTGCCAAAAGCACGATGCCATTTCATCGTATCTTCATATTCGGCGGGTATTCCGCCAGAAATCTGCACGAAAAACAAATAAAAAAATCCTCTCGCATGTTTCTACAACACAGCAGTCCTGCATAAATCATATATACATATCATATTCATATTCAAACATTGAAATAAACACTAATGCTACATGCATGTAATAATAGATTTGATCAAAAAAAGATATTAAACAATCACCAAATAATTTAAAAATAAACACAAAGTTCGTTACAAAATAAAAAACTGACAATAAAATATACAAAGTTGGAAATGAAATGTCCAATATAAAACTAAAATGTTTAGTAATAACAACAAAAGTCTTATCAGAATTTGTTTCATTAGGGCTGCAAACGAACCGAGCCGAGTCGAGTATGTGAGTATTCATGTTTGAGTTCATTTATTATCAACTTGTTCAAGTTTGGTTCGTGTTTGATTCGAGCTTTATTGTTTGTGTTCATGTTTGGTTTGTTTAAATTAATTGGTGTTCATGTTTGATTCATGTTCAATTCGTTTAGTGCTTTTTGAGCTTTAAACAAATAAGCTTTAACGAGCTATACATCAACTCTACTTTTAGTTACTCATTAACTTAATAAATGTGTTTTATCAAGTCTCCTATCATGACCTAGCCCGGATGCTCGAACTAACGAGGCGGAAACGAAAATCAGATGATAGTAACTTTTAATTCCTTTTATAAGTAAAATAACATAAAATATTCTCTATCCAACTGAAGAGCTAGTAATATAAGAAATATTTTAGTAAATTAATTTTTTCACTTATCAAAGCTAATAATTTCATCAATCATAATTTACCTATTTTCATTGATGCGTCGTCTTCTATAAACACGCTTTTCTCTTTCTGTCTTTTTTATTTCTTTGGTGATCTACCTGAAACATTAATTTAACAGGTTGAGTTTACCATGTAAATTCAGTGGATAATCATTTATCAATTATAAAATAGTGATAAAAGTGTATATATATATATATACTTCTTTCTTTATTAATACAAAATCAATAAATATTAACATCTTTCATATATTATAAGCCTTATAATTTGCATATGTTCTTTTATATTCAATCATAATTATCCATTTTCATGTAATATTTCTTTTAACAGATTTGACATTTAATTTATTTTCATAATCATTTCCATTTATATAGGAAAACGGTCTAAATGTATCAATTAAGATACATCCATTTCCATTTTTAGTTTTTTTCTTTTTAACATGCACGGGTACGTTGCTTCCCCAACCAGTGCACTACGGGAAAACACGCGAATACCGTCGGATTTTCCGGCGAAAAATTCTGGACGGTAATAAACGGCGCAGTTACCGGCGGATATGGCGCACTTTGCGTCGTCTTATCCGCCGGTAATGGCCGGCGCATCATGCGACGCTAATTACCGGCGGATATGGCGCCGGAATCAAGACGTTTTTCAACGTCGAAAACGATCCGTTTTTTCGCCGGTAGTTCGTCGGAAATTTCACCGGAGAAATTTCCTACGCAAAATTGGCGCCGGAAATAATTTATCGACGCGACCGAAACCGGCGTATGGATTTCCGCCGCAACATGCGCCGGAAATGTATATTTCCGTCGGAATATCTATGTATTTCAGCGGATTTCGTCCGCCGGTAATATGGGATTTTCCTGTAGTGGTGCTATATGAGGGTGAATTGTAAATTTACATGCATATCCTTTTTCTTTTCCTTTTCTTTTCATTTATTTTTAATTCATTTGTATATCATTCATTTATATATACTTTTGATATACATGTATATATACATATATATACATATATATATATATATACATATATATATAAATGCTTTCTAATTTTACTTTCAATTTTCTTTGTACATATTCTTTTTAAATGCATTTTTTTTACATATTCATATACTTACATATATATTTGCTTATTTAATATGTAGTAGTTTCAAAAATAATTCATGAGTCTTAAAACATTTATGTAAAATGTTCCTCTCAAATTAAAAATAGAAAAAATATAATAAAGAAAATTTATGTAAATATCCACTTTGATTCTTTCAAGTTATCGTTCCTTAGCACAATCTAAAGGATACACAATCATTTAAATTTATCATTTCTTTCATTAATTTTTTATAAATATTCATTTAATTAATGCTTATCTTAAATCTTAATTTTTTCTTTCTTGATGAATTTTTGAAGGTGGAGTGAGTGAATCTCAATTCAATCAGATTCTAAACATTGAGTTAGATACGATTATTGAGGCTTGCAAGCTTCTAAATGAACAATGGTCATGCTTCCAACATTCCTTCTACGCACTAATATTGAAGTATTACGACAAATGCAAACTTCTACGAACCATCGTAGAAGACTCGTCAAATTCTCAAAATGCTCCCACACATGTACCATAATTTATATACACATAGGTACATAAAAGGGGGGAAGTGTAATCTAAAAACCCGCATGGTCCCCGACAAGCATGTTATGGATACACACGTGACGTCTAGAGATGCTGCGTGGGTAAGTAAAAAAATCCAAGTTCGATCCCGATTCTTCTATGCGTAGATAGAAGTCGACATGGCTCGAACCATTGAATAAATATGTAGTCGCGAAGTCGACCTAAATATTTATTTTATACATTCATATTAAACCTTCAATAAAAAAAGTTCACCAATAAAGGTTCAAAGTTTACAGAATCCGATCCTCTGTTGGAAAGTGGACAAAGTTGATAGGATTCGACCAATAAAATGGAAGTAACCCCAGTCACCCCGATGATGGTCGCGTTGAATGCAAATCTCAACCAGAGGGGTTCATTTCAAAAATTTCAAATGTCACCCAAATGCCCAAAAGTCCAAAAATTCCGAAGTATTCCAAATTCAGAATATTTAAAATCGAAATTCAACCATCAATATTTAAAGCAAAATCCAATCACCCTCCGCAACAGTTTGCCGAGGTGGACAAATTTAAAAATAATCTCAGCTCACAAAGAGTTAATGTCTGGTCGAGAATATCACTATGATTTATTCTCAAATAACATCCTCTCAATAAGTATGTGGTATGTCCTCTGACTGACGATTTTGCCGCCAAATGGCACCGCATAATAAATGGTTATGACCCAGAGTCCTCTGAACCGAGTGGTTTTACCGTCAAATGGCACCACGAAATACCGATTATGGTCAGAGCTAATAAGTTCCTTAGTGGCATCAAACCCTTGCGACATGAATCAATAGGATATGATCGATAGGGCATAAAGCCCTCTATTAGCTAAGATATATTCAAATTTTGTCCCCTTAGGTAAAAAATCATCCTAGGTCTATAAGGTACCCTTGGACGAAGCAATCCATGGCTGCCGACAAGGATCATTCTATTAGGTTAGGTCGACTACCTCCTCTGACTAAGTAAATCAGGGACCACGATGGCCCGGGATGACGAAACCATTGGATCTTGATCGGGTCCATCATCCATTCCCCCACCATCTGCTTTAAGTGCACGATGGTGAAATTTCTAATTTTAAATATAAAACCTTCAAACTTCTAATTCTCAAGCCCATGCTGCTACTATATGTCAAATAACACGTACTTTATACGTATTTGATTGACGACTAGCCTTTATTCGAAAGTTCTCTCTCGTTATCGGGAGGGGTAATTAATTATAAAGGCTTGCGCCTATAGGAAACCAAAATTCAGATCATAAAGTCCTCAGAAAGTGAGGGCGAAATCTCTGGGTAGTGTCTTACCTACAAATCTATCTGCCTTCCCAAAATTTACCCTGAAACTTAATCCATTAAAACTTCCCCCGAAGAAAAGTAACAGCGAGTGGAGGCCGGGGTCGAATTTTTGGAGCCCACAATATCTTCGCCAACTTTTTTTACTGAATTTATCTGCTTGATTGGTAAGAAATGAGCTGACTTGGTTAATCTATCTATAACCACCTATATTACATCTCGACTCTGCCTTGACCTTGGTAATCCAATTACAAATTCATCGCAATATCTTCTCATTTCCACTCAAGTATAAGGGTTGAAGTTGGCTACCTGGTTTTTGATGCTCAACTTTAATCATTTGACATAGAATATATTTTGTCACAAATTCTGCAACACTCTTTTCTAATCTTGGCCAGCAAAACAATCCTCTTAGTTCTTGATACATATTTGTACTGCCTGGATGAATTTTATAGCCAGAGGGGTGAGCTTCTTGTAATATCTCTTCTCTTAAATTGCCAACATTTGGAATACAAATTATGCCTTTATACTTTAGCAATCCTTCATCATTAAATACAAAATTCTCTAACTGTTCTACATGCACTTTATTTATAATGTCTTGAAATTTTATATCTCGAGGTAATGAATTGAATACTCTATCCTTTAAAGTAGATTGAATTACCAGCCAATTTAATAACATGTCTTTAGTGTCTTTCTGATTGACCATTGATATCTCTAATCTTTCCATATCTCTGATTATCTGCTCTTGTTGGGTGACTAACCAATTTGCACATCCAAGGGTTTTTCTTCTAAGTGCATCCGCCACGACATTTGCCTTTTCAGGATGATAATGTATATCCAAATCATAATTTTTATTGAGCTCTAACCACCTTCACTGTCTCAAATAAAGTTCTTTTTTATTGAAAATATATTTAAAACTTTTATAATCTATAACTACTTCACATCTGACTCTATGTAAATAATGTTTCTAAATTTTGAGTGCAAAAACCATAGCTACTAATTCCAAATCATGGGTGGAATAAATTCTTTCATGAACTTTCAATTACCTTGAAGCATATGCCACCACTTTACTATGTTGCATCAATACACATTCGAGACTTCTCAATGAAGCATCACAAAAAATTTGAAATCCTTCTGAACTTGATGGAATTGTTAAAATTGGGGCAATTATTAAATAATTTTTTAGCTTCTAAAAAGCTCCTTCACACTAATCATTTCATTCAAAATTTACTACCTTTTCAATTAATCTAGATAACGACATTACAATTTGAGAGATTTTTTCTACAAACTTCATGTAATAACCGCCCAGAAAACTCCTCACCTCTGAAACTGTTATTGGCCTTAGCCACTCAGCAATGACTTGAATTTTATTCTTATCAACAGAAATTCCTTTACCACTAATCACATGCCAAAAAAAATTTACACTGCTCAATCAAAATTCACACATTAAAAATTTAGCATACAACTTGTTCTCCTTAAGTGTTTGCAACATTGCATGCAGATGACTGGAATTGCTCTTTTTTATCAATCAAGATATCATTGATAAATACAATTACAAAAATATCCATGAATGATTTGAAATTTATTCATCAAATGCATAAAGACAGCTGGAGCATTTGTCATTTGAAATGGCATTACAACAAACTCATAATGACCATATTTGATTCTGAAAATAGTTTTAGCTAGATCATCTTCCTTAATGCGTAATTGATAATATCCATAACGTAAATCAATCTTAGAGAAAACTGTTGCTCCCTCTAGTTGATCAAAAAAATCATTAATTCTGGGCAAATGATATTTGTTCTTTACAGTAAGCTTATTCAATTATTTATAATCTATGCACATTCTGAATCTTCCATCTTTTTTCTTTACAAGCAATACTGGAGCTCCCCGATGGTGAGGAATTTGGTCTGATAAACCATTTATCAAGCAATTCCTGTAATTGACTTTTCATCTCTTGCAACTCCTTGACTGTCATTCTATAAGGTGCCCTTATCACTAGTTCTGAATCCAATATAAACTCAATAGTGAAATCTATCTCTCTTTCTGGTGGTAATCCTGACAAATCATTCAAAAACACATGATATTCTTTAATTACATGTATATCTCTTATCTCTTTAACTTCCTTATATGTATTCTTTTTTTTAGCAAAAAAAATGTTGACACCCTTTGGATACAAACTTGCAAGCTTTCATATAAGTGATGATCATAAAATGATTTGATAACAAATCCATTTCCAATATTATGTCAAACTCTTGCAATGATAAAACATTTATTGTTGCTTCAAACTCTCTTTCATTTATTTTGAAAGTCACTTGACATATATCATTAACATTCATAATAGACTCATTTGGCATTAAAACTTCTAAAGTTATATTTATCTCATAAACATTCAAACCCATTGATTTAGCAAATTTTTCTGAAATGAAGGAGTGTGAAGCTCCTGTATAAAAAAGAATCTTTACAGGCTTTCCTTGAATCGTTATCCAAATTAACATAAATATATATCATTTCTTTAAAATTTTTTTATATTATATGCTAATTCACTTTTCATGTTTAATTAATTCAGGTGAGAGTCCTTAGCATCCTTCTGGGTCAGTGCATATATTCTAAGATAAATATTCTATCGGTCTTGACTTGGTCCTGAAGCAGAAGTGGCTGATTCTATCATTCTTGGTCTTCCAATCTTTTTTTAAGGTCCAATATTCATCCTTGATTCTCCTGTTGGTCTTTGCCCCAAAGTAGAACTGTTCTTGGTTATGCGGCATGATTGATGACATTAGAAGCAAGTATTTGTATCAGATAAACATTCTACTTTATGTTGCTTACCACGCTTGCTGCAACTGTTCGTGCTCATTTGATTGTCACTGCTACTGGATTGTGTCTTCTTCCAACTAAACTTCTTAGTTTCTGAAAGGGATTTGCTATGTGAATCCTGAGAAGCTCCCATAACTTCACCAATTTTTCTTTTCTGAAAGTCATATCTTCTTTGAATATTTTGTATGTCCATTTCTAATCTTCTAGCTCTCTCAACCAATATTAAATAGTCTTTAATTCCCAGAAGAATAAGGGGTTGTCTAATTGCATCTTTCAATCCATATAAGAATCAGTGATACTTTTTCTCTGTCGTATGTATTAATTAAGGAGCATATTTGAATAATATTATAATTTCAGCTTCATACTACATAACTGATCTATCTCCTTGCACCAATATCATAAATTTATTATGCATCTGCCTCCTTATAAAAAAAGGCACGAACCAATCTCTGAACATTTGTGTAAAATCATCGCATTTAATTTGCATGTCAGGGATTCCTTCAGTTTTATTTTGATACTGACATCTTCAACACCTTTCAGCTTCTCCATCAAGCACAAAGTTTGCCAAGAAAACTTTCTTCTCCTCTAGACAGAACATTCCTTCTAAAATCTTTTTAATCCTTAGCAACCAATTTTCAGCCTCAATTGTTCCCTCTTCTCCATTAAATAAGGGTGATCTCATATCATGAAGCAACTTTAAATACTTGTCCATAGTCATTCCACCACCAGTACTACTCCCTGATGTTTGATTATTAAAACTGAGTCATAGCTGTCATTATTTGTGTCAATGCATCATGGTTAACAATAACATTAAGTACACTTCTTTTTCTTGTTCAGAATCATTTTGGTTCCTGTTTATAATAAGATAGTTCATTTTATATTAAATTATTAATAGTCATCATAATGACTCTTTCAGTATGATTTATATCTTAATTAATCTTTGATATCACTTTTGTCACGACTCAACCTGGATGCTCGAATGAACGAGACAGAAATGAAAATTGATCAGTAGTAATTTTTCATTTCTTTTTTAAATAAAATAATATAAAGATTTCTCTATTCAACTAAATAGCCACTAATACAAGAAATATTCCATTAAAATAATTTTTCACTTATCAAAACTAATAATTTCATGAATTATAATTTATCTATTTTCATTTATGCATCATTTTCTATAAACATACTATTTCTCTTTCTGTCATTTATATTTCTTTGATGATTTAGCTAAAATATTAATTTTTTATAAATATTCATTTAATTAATGCTTACCTCAAATCTCAAATTTTCTTTTCTTGATGAATTCTTAAAAAATTAAAATCCTACAATTTGATATCTTTCTTTTTAAAATTCTTAAAATCCTTAAAATCATATAATATAAACTTTCATGAAAATATGATTTAAATAATAAAATTTAATAACACTTACACGATAGAAAATTCACTTACAATTAGAATTTTTCCAAAATCTCAAAATTCTTCCTCTTTCTCTCCCAAAATATCTTCTCCTTTATTTCAATCTCTTTCTTTTCCCTTATTAAAATATAACCTGCTCTAGATGAAGCAAAACAAGGAAATTTATATGAAAATGAAAAGAAAAACTCAATAAACCTTCTTCCCTCTTCTCTCAGTCGTTATTTTCGTTCACTAAGATTTCTACCAATTTATCACTTCTTTAGCGATAAGAATGAACAGGAGTTGGTGATTCTTATCCCTAAACACGATCAATTGCTAAAAATGGTGAAATGAATTCTCTGAATCTTCCTACACATGCGTTCGGTTTTGCCCTCTATTTGCCTCATGTTCTGTTCACGAATAGGAGATGCAGTTACGAGGAGGGATTTTAATGAGGATTGGCCTGTTCAGTTGAACCGGCCAGACCAAATCGAACCGAACTAGTCCGTCACATCTCCTAATAAACAATTACATCGAGCATGTTCATGAAGGGAAATAACATAGTCCAACCTAGAAGCATAATAGAAGAGTAGAAAAAAATACCCACAACCGCTAAAAATAGATAACTACAAAAAAACATGCACCTCAAACCAAGCTAAAAGAAACAAAGAAAAATAACAAACATTGATTAACAACTATACAACAATCAACAGAGCAACAACAAACTTTAATAAATCAAACCAAATAAAAAATAGAAGGTCAAATTTTACAAAAATAAAGTAAACCCAGCTTGTCCAGTCGTAAAAGACCTTTGAAACATGGAACTCATCCTCATTATAAAAAATTTCAGTAGCCAAGTAATCGATACCTTTTTTGGGTAGCCTGTCAGCACACATGATCCTCTGACGTCAATTATGAGAGGTAACATAATCAAAATGCGTAAGAAGCACCTTGATTTTCTTGAATAAATAAAACTTAAAAGCATTGAAGCAGTTGTTTGCAGAAACTAAGTTAACCACATAAGAGAATCCGACCCAATCCATATGTTATGGATATTATGATCCTTGCATAATTGCAACCCAACCAAAAGAGTTGTGGCCTCAACCACAATCACCTTGCCAACAGGAATGCAAGAAGCAAAGGAAAACACCATAACACCAAGATTAAGTTTAGTTAGTGATAATCTCTAACTAAACCCCCACAATCGACCATTAATAGCACATCAATATTAAGTTTGAATTGACTCTTAGATGGTTTATGCCAGTGCACCACCTTAGTAAAGCTATAATTGTTAGGGGTATGAAAATAAATGTGAAAAAATTTAGCCCATCTTTGACTATCTCTAAAATGCTTTGGAAGAACTTTAGCAAAGGCCAATTGTTGAACTTTATCCTTCAAGGCAAAAATAATATGCTCAACGCTCATCTTGATGCCCTATTGTTTACAATTGTTTTGTTCCTTCCATAACAACCACAATATCATAAGAGGAATGAGGGAGAGAATATGACCAGTACCCCTTTAATGAGACCAATGATCTAGAATGTTAAAACAAGACATATTAACCCCCATAGCAGCATCCATCATGCACCAAACCTTAGTAGCAATCGGGCCGCTAATAAACACATGCTCAATGGTCTCAAAGTGACATCAACATTGGCATTTAGAAGTAATGTAGAAGCCTTTCATTCTTAATCTCTCATCCACCGGGATAATATTTTTAAGTAATCTCCAAGTGAAAACAGAAATATTCTTATGAGTAATAGAACTCTACATTTTTCTAAAAACAATATTCTAATCACTCCTAGCACGGAAAAGATTCCAAACATCTTTTTTGTTAAATTTACCTTCAATAGATAAATTGAATATAGGTTGATCTGACACATTGATATTAATAGGAATGTCTTGAATAATAGCAATCATCGTAGAAGGAAGATTATCACTAAGCAAATTAATATTCCACTTATCATTCATAATAAAATCAGCCACACGTAAGTTGGAAATACAATGAGTGTTAAAAAAAGAATCCAAAGAACTATTACCTATCTAGTCATCTTGCCAAAAGAAGCAAGAACCCTTACCAATGCTCCATTGGATACACTACTCCCCTTGCCATTTGATTTTTTAGACCAAATAGCAGATTGACCTTTCTTAAAGAAACCTTGAGAGGGGTGAATATTCTTACAGTACTTGGAATACATGAAATTAGCCCATAAAGGCTTGTTAATGCAAAAAATTCATCAAAGTTTAATAGAGAAACACTTAATCATATCATAGATGGATTTACAACCCACAATCACCATACAAGCAAGTACAAGAATTCCAAGCTCTCCAATGAATCTTATTACTTTCATTAGAGGAGCCCCAAAAGAATCTATTGAATATCTTATCCAATCTATTACATACTTCCAAAGAAGGATTAATAATTTAGAAGAGATAAATAGGAATTGTGCTGACACTTTTAATGAAGACAAGTCTGCCACCAATAGAGAGAAGTTTAAATTCTCAAGAAAAAAGTTTAGCTTAATATTTTGAAACATTTAATCAAACAGAAAGGATTTCCTTTTACCTTTCTAGAGTAGAGTGCCTTAGTATAAAATAGAGAGGTATTGATTCGTAAAACACAATAATTTGAGCTATAGAATTGATACTTCTTTGGTTCCTACCTTTGCCACAAATAAATGAGCACTTCTTTTTATTAAAAGAGAGACAACTTAAAAAAAAAAAATCTAAAGAAAATTGGCAATCATTTTGAATTTCTTTTGGAACCATTATTGAACACTATAATGTCATCAACAAAGCTTAAATAAGAGATGATAATAGCACCCGGACTAGTAAAAGCCAGACTCTTATATTTAGATAAAATGTCTATCAAACCACAAGAAATATATTCAACAACATTAATGATGTAGAGTGCAGGGGAAAGAGGACCCCCCTGCCTAACACCTTGAAAGCCTTTGAAAAAATCATGCGCTTTTCCATTAATGATAATAAAGTACCAAATATTTTCAATGATATTTCTAATAAGAGAAATAGAATAATTATTGAAATCGAAAAGCTTTAAGATATTATAAATAAACATCCAATTGAGCTTATCATAAGCTTTAGAGATATCCAACTTCAAAATAACATTATGGCCCCTAATTTTAAAATTAATATCATGAATCATCTCCATAGTAAGCAAAAAGTTATCAAAAATATTTTTACCTTTTACAAAGCTAGTTTGATTAATGAAAATAATTTTGGGAAGAAGAAGTGCCACTCTAGAAGCAAGGATTTTAAAGATTAATTTATTAAAAGTAGTGCGTAAGCTAATGTAAGCTAATGGATTTGAAGTCGTTCCAGCAATTCAGATTGTCACATTAAGGGATAAGGACTAAGGAAGTGCTCATGAAAAATTTAGGAATAGGTAACAGTGGACCTCCGAAAGGACACCGCTCGGTTATATAGTGCAAATGGTATACGATCGCACCACCCCGAGGGATATAAACAATCGTAGGCCTTGGCCCTCTTAGAAAGCGGACCAATGGGAGGGCAGATTAGATCCTGTATACGATCAACCATTGAGGATAGTGACTCTCTCCAGCGCATCCTGATGGGTGATAATATGCACGACCTAATCAGTGTCACAGAGTTTCCCCCACTCGATACATTAGCTCGAGTGGGATTTATTTATTGTGAAATTTTGTTTCCCATGGGCGCAAGCCCCTGTGGTTAATTAAATCTCAAGCCCAGGGCTTGAGAAAACTCTCGATTAAGGATCCGACATTATTCTTCCCAAAAAAAGATTGGCACGAAAGGGGAGACTAGGAAGTTCCTACTCAAATGAAAAGAAGAGTTCAAGTGGCTTAGTCGACCTGCACGGTTCATTTCAACATCCGGAGAGACTAAGGCAGTAAGGAGAGAAAGCAGATCATATACTCAGAGCATACAGATGGGAATGATAGAAGTGGCGTCATCCATGTGATGCGGATATGTAGGATTTATAGCTCTCCAAGAGAAAGAACTTACCCACTGTTTAGGCGTATTATGAGACACCCAATGTAGTAGCCTTGAATCCTAGATCTAAGATGAGTTTAGTGCTCTACCCAATACTAACACTCATGTCCTAGCTAATGTATTAGGGCTTATATCATGCCTAAAAAAGAAAGCCAGATAACCACCTAAGTGCTTAAAATTCATGTTGTCCAGTCTTTATGAAAGATAGGCAGGTAGTTTAATGTTTTGGAAGTAGGGCCGATGTCTAGAGAGTTTTCTAATTGGTTCTTAACTTATGTAGGATAAATACTCCTAGAGCTAATGCAATTAAAGTTTTAGTTTAATTGGTTTTTAATGCAATGCATGCTAGTTGGAAAGGCTTCCAAATCAGGTATGCATAGAATTTTAAAAACAGGCTTATATATAAAATAATTTTTTAGAAAAGACTGAGCTTCCCCAGGTCCAGCATCTCATCCTCATAGGCCAGATTATCCGGACTCTACCCGCAGACGGTCAAGTGTCTTATTAGAAGGAGAGAGAAGAATGCATTGATATGCATGCGACTTCGGACGATTCTGGCTATTCTCTAGGTTGTTAGGTTTCTAAATTATTTAAACCTTAAAATTTTGAAAATTAATTATGAGTAGACAAATATTTTTAGTCCTTAAAGAGCTTAATGAAAAGCAGCCCAAGCATATGCAAGAAAAGAAACTTAAAAAACATGCAATTTCTATTGCGTAATTAATGTAAACACATCAATATAAATCTAGAAAAAGTGAAGTAAGAAAGTCCACGACAAATGCCGCATAAGTACAACCCAGGGTCTGCAGAAATGTAATGGTGGTTAGGCCTCACCGACAACAACCTGGATTCTAATCCTAATAAATGATGCAAGTCTTAAATGCAAGACATTTCATCTTCAAGTCTTCGTCTTCGAGTGGATCGTCCTTCTCCGGATCGTCTCCTTTGGGCTCTGTATGGTTCGTTCTCCAAGAGGGTATCCAAATGAATAAGAAATTCTTCGAGAGGGGGCTTTTCTTTTTCTCTTTGGATACCTTATATTTAAAATGTCATGCCTTTGAAAACTTTCACAACTCGATATAACAAATTACATTACATTTGAAAAATAAAAAAAATCTAGACTCAAACTCATACATGGTTATCCTAATAAAAATATCAAACAATAACATCCCAAGTAGTTAATATTTATGCATAAAAGGTAAACACGTTTGGCCACGATCTTTTAATTTTAAAGGGGTTAAGTAGTCTCTGGAGTATCTGTAGATAAAAACATTAGCTTTTAAAGCTTTAATAATTACTACCCCTTTATTTTAGCGCTGCATGAGTGTGACAACCTACATAAGATTGGACTAGAATAAAAGTGCCCCTAGCCCATATGCAATCTAACGCACAAATTGCATCACAGAGAGAAAAATACAATAATAAAATAAGACATCACAACAATCATTAAAGCACATTAGAACAATCAACACACGTGCCACACACAATTGCATCGCATCATAGAAACAGAAAGAAGTAAAACACCGTCCCTAATCCTAGAGCTAGAAGTGTTGCCCTAGCAAATAATTCTATGTGTGTAATAGGTTTGTGTGGCTTTGGATATGTCATGTGTAGGGTAGTTAGTTTAAATTGCATAGAGTTCAGATTTGTTTGAAGGTCTGAAAAAAAACCTTTATTTAAAGTTTAAATATTAATAGATTGAGATCCATGTTAGTTAATTCTAGTTTGAGGATCAGTTTTAATACTTAGGGTAGTCATCTTGAAAGTTTAAATTGTATTAGCCAATTTTAGAAGGTCTCAGGTCCTATTATACGCTAGGCTAAGTGGGTTCAAAAATGTCACTATTGAAAATGAGCTAGGTAGGGGGGTTTTAATATTTTAATTAAATATTAAACCTTAAGGAGAGTAGTTAGGCTTTGAGTTTGTTGGATTTGGAGTTTTCTAGGTCAAGTTATGAATTTTAGAAGTTTTGGACAATTAATGAATTATTAAAATTGTTTAATAAAGGGGGTTTTAGATATTTTGATCAAAATCAACTCCAAACTGATTGGAATCACCCCCAAAGGTCAGAAATGACCTAAAGAAGTGTTCCCAAGTGTTTGGAAAAACTTTGAAATTTTTAATAAATTTTAATTATTTAATTAAGGCAAAAAGGGGATTTTCAATTAAAGTTAAATTAGGGTTCAGATTAAAATCCAATTAAGGGGCCCTAATGTTTTGAGGTTAATGGCTGAATTCTGAAGAGTTTGAGCTATTACGCATAATTTTCTGTGTTGAAATTAATTTATTATAATTTTTTGAAGTTATCGAGACCTAATTAATGAGTTAAATTATGGTTTGTTAATTAAGGGGTCTAAAGGGTCCTAAAAATTTCTAAAAAATTCTGGGAGGTTTAAGATGTCACTATGTTTAAGTGTTTAAAGTTTCATGTCAATCGAGGATCTATCCTAGGTCCTAAAATTTTTTTAAGTTCCTTAAACTAGTCCTTAATTATTGTTCTTAGGGTGTCGCTACGTTAAGTAGGTTTAAAATCAAATTCAATGACTAAACCTTAAGGTAACATGCAAGGGAATGCAATAAAATAAAACCAACCAATTACTAGGATCTAGGTGGGCCTAAACTAAGTGTTTGTGCATTCTACACATGTAAAAGACGATAAAAATAATATTTAAACGTGCTTAACTGTGTGATTAGTGAATAATTGGGGCTCAATCATTCACTAATTCACCTCCCCATTAATTCTATTCATAAGCACGATCTATGTTTAAGACTTCATGAATGGATATCCCAAAATTAGGAAATTTAGAATATAGATAATTTCAAAGTAGTTTAAAATACATGTAGTAAGTACGCCAAATTTGGAAAATAGTGTATTTGAAAAAAGTTCAATGTATAAGAATGCATAATTATATGAGAGATCCATTGGCCACCCAAGAGAGGATTCAAAATGATTTGAAAATAATTTTTAATTTTAAAATAATTAGTATATTAAATTTAAAAAAGAAGTATGCTAGTTTAAACAATAATTTTTCAACTTTACAAAAAGTGCATAATTGTCTGATAGATGAATCTTTGAATCAAATATCTCTACTTGTTGAGTTTGATGTATTAAATAAAAAATATATTGATCTAACCAATATAGATGAATCGTTGAATTCAAAGCATCTTAAGATAAATAATTCATACAAATAATTGGAAACATGAAGACCTTAAATTAGATAGTAACGAGCATGCATTAAAGTTGGAAGTTGCAAATCTTAAAAGTGTGAATCAAGTTTAAAAGAAAAAAATCCATGCAATTCAATAAAATAGAAAACCACCTATATTGATAAAATGGTACAACCCCACATCACTAAATGCATTATATACCCCTAGCATAAACAAGTAAATCCATTCACTTGGGTTAGGCATCATTCTTATGAAATTATAGGTTACATAGCCCACACTTGCACTATACATATTAGGACACATGTTGTATTAAGGCCAAATCATATACATCATGACATAACATACATGCAAGTTAATCATCAAGGCATAAGTTGGAACCCAAACTCATTTAGGTTCCCAAATCTAATAATTGATTGAGTTTGTAGGAGTGTTTTCATAAAAGGCCTAGTGAGAGCATTTTGTACCTGGATAGTGGATGCTCAAGACACTTGACTAGAGATTTTAAGTAGTTTATCACATTGGAGACCAGGTAGGAGGAAAGGTCACACTGGTAGATAGCACCACCAGGAAAGTGGTGGGCTCAGGTATAATTGGCAACTAAAAAAATTTCATAATTGAGAATATTTTACTTACAGATAATTTAAATTATAATTTCTTAGCATTAGTAAGTTGTGTGACAAAGGTCTTGATATTAAATTTTTATCCATAATTTACATGATTAGTTTGAATGGTAAATTGATTTTAGAAGAAAAAAGAGTGAATAGTGTTATATTCTTGAAATAAATTGAATTGAATACTCTAATTCCTTATATATGAAAACCATTATTTATTAATCCTAGCCTTGGCATAGGAGACTATGTCGTGCAAGCATGAAGACCCTTAGGAATTTTACCTAGAAAGACTTAGAGGCATACTCAAGTTATATTCACTAATTATAATGGTGATTCCACCCATTCTTTCAGAAGCATTAGCAATGGTATTAAAGTCCCCCCCTCCACCGTACAAACTGACGACCCTTAAAAGAAAGAGAGAAATCGTATATATTCCTCCGTAAAGGAATTCTACCCACTTTGGTACAACTAGCATAGCAAATGGATCCCATAACCATAATGTTACAAATAGATAAATTATAGTGAACAATTTGATAAAATTCATGAACAATAGATAACTTTAAACAATCATTCCAAGACAACCAAATCATGCCATTCGAATTAGAAAAAGAAAAACCCATCTGATGTTGACAAATAGCAAGTTTAGACAAATTAACCATGGGTTCTAGAATAGTCAGAAAATCAATTTTGCGAACACGACAGAGATTACGGATACAAGCACAAGAGGTGAGGTTACCAACACTCATAATATTCCAAACAATTGTCGTAATCATAAACAATTCAAGTTAGAGACAGCTCTTGATCTAGTAAGCCTAGAGTCTGTAGCCAAATTATCTTTCTTTTTCTTTTTCCCCTTTTTCTTTTTCTTTTTCATATCCGATGGCACATCAAAATCATCCAGAGAACCATGAATAGAAGCAAATTTAGAAACACTAAAGTGAGAATGATTTAAATCAAGATCCTAATGGATCTCACCTTCCTCCCAATTAGAGATAGAATGCTTAGATTGGCATTCATTCTCCAAGGTTTCAGTCAGCAGATTAACTTGAATACCTTTACCCGTTTCTTTCAGATCATCACCATATTCCACAACAACAATAGAAGACAATGTAATCTACTTCTAATGATCATTTGATAATGATATGATGATGATTATTAAACTCAACAAGAAATTATCCAACCTAATATAAGTCTAATATGAATTTGCCAATGATTTTCAGATTAGGGCTAATTAAAGAAATTTACCCACAATGGTCAATATGAGTTAGCAATCTTTGAAATCTCATCCTCAATGAAGATTTATTGATATTAGGTTTCTTAAACTTTGATTTCTCCATAAAGGATTTTTCTAGCCTAGTCCTCCTTGGAATAGACTTGATTTAGTTGCCTGAAGTTTTTTAATTCTAGTGTTTTCTAACCCATATTTCTTTAAAAGTAATTGTTATAACTTGGACCTCCCCTAGAAATTATATGATTGTTTTAATGTAGGAGTTGCCGTTTTGTTGCCCTTAAATTTTGGTCGCATGAAATTAGCCTTATAGTGATATTGAAATGTAAGATTTAAGAGATACTTTTTATGTAGCAGGCAAAGGCAAAGGTTATCCACCGACGTTATCTTACAATATGAAACTAATGGATGCTAATTTTTTTATAGAAGTTATGTAATTTTGATAACCCGGACCCACCACCCCGTGTGCTAAATTAGGATATTAGTTTTCTTAAACTTTGATTTCTCCATAAAGGATTTTTCTAGCCTATTGCTCCTTGGAATAGACTTGATTTAGTTGCTTGAAGTTTTTCAATTCTAGTGTTTTCTAACCTAGATTTCTTTAAAAGTGATTGTCATAACTTGGACCTCCCCTAGAAATTATATGCTTGTTTTAATGTAGGAGTTGCCATTTTGTTGCCCTTAAATTTTGGTTGCCTAAAATTAGCCTTATAGTGATATTGAAATGTAAGATTTTAGAGATACTTTTTATGTAGCAGGCAAAGGCAAAGGTTATCCACGGACGTCATCTTATAATATGAAACTAATTGATGCTAATTTTTTTTTATAAAAGTTATGTAGTTTTGATTACCCGGACCCAACCCCGTGTGCTAAATTAGGATAAATTTGACTTTTGACATAGAAGTCTTTTTTTTTTTTACATAGAGGTCTTAATATCAGAAATCTATGGGTTTAGGTCAACCATTCCCAGATCAAATTCTCAACTAAAATTATCATATTTACCGTGTTAAGGAATGATAATGAAGAAAACTCTACATGGAATACTTCTTGGTGAGAAGTGGAAGGATTGAAGAGACCCAGAACAAGGCAATTTTATTAGCACTACTAAAAATGTAGTATCCTCCATTTCAACCATCCAACACAAATTTTACTAACCATCCAACATGCTATGATTATTGTATGCAACATCCTCATCTCTGCAATACTTAACTTAATATTATGCTTCTCTTTTAATGGCCAACATTTTACTCTATAAAGCATTGCAGGTCTCACCATCATTTTTTAGAAATTTTTCTTAAGTTTCTATTACCCAATAAGCCCGATGCATTCCTCCATTTCATCCATCCAACATGAATTCTACTAATGATATCTCCATCTATTACACCATCACAATGAATAATAGACTCATGAAATTTAAGCAAGAAAGATGGATGCCTTCTCAACGAGCAAGCTCCGATCAGACGGGAGGAGGAACGTCATGGAAGGAACCGAGCAAGGTCACAGTCAGAGGACAGATGATGGCTAGTAAGTGTTGAAGGAATAGCGAAGAAGAACGACGATGAACTTCAGATGTAATAGGAAGGAACGTTGTCGATGGAGGCGACATGAATTTCCATCTCGAAGGAGGTCGAGAAACTGGCGGTGATAGGGGACACTACGACTGCGAAGACAAAGAATGGAGAGGAAGTGTGACTTCGGATGCAGAGGAAGGAACGTCGTCGAATGAACTCACGGACGCGGTCAAAACAGGACGTCAAGAAAATGAAAGAAATAGTTAGTTAGCCAGTTTAGATATGGGGTTTTGAGTCGGATTTGTGGCAAAAAATTTGTCGCACATTTACAGTGGATTTTCCACCTCAAATCAGCTGCAAAGGCGTCACAAAAAATACGACGAAATATTCCGTAGCAATTTCAGAGAAAAAAATTCCATCGCAAAGTCCTCTGTAAATCCGTCACTAATTGATGACTTTCCTATATTGTGAGACAAGGGAGTCTATTTGGAATGTCCTCCGACGTGTAAATGTTTTAACTATACTTTCTAACATAAAATTATTGTGTTATTGGAATTTAGATTAAGGTTTTGATAATTAAGTACGTACTTACGTATTAAAGAGTTTATTGCGGTTTGCTTGAATTTGAGTTTTGAATATTGGATGCTTTTAATTTGAATCTGATATTGCTAGCCTAATTGGAGATTATTTAGGCTTTGGTGGCCAAGACCATGTTGAATTTAATAAAGTTAGGATCATGAAATTGATTTCATGTATGGTTTTAAGTTTTGGGTTTTGACAACCTATACCCAATCTTAATGGCTTAAATGGAGTTTATTTAATTTTTGACAACCTATATTAAGTTTAATTTTTATATAACTATCTAGGGAATTATTTTAAGTTTGTCTTTTGGCAACTAAACCTAGCTTTTTTTAAGCAAATTTTACAACAAGTCAATAAGCTGGGCACAATGTGAAGCAATTATAAGGAAATGCCATGAGCACAACCTATTGAAATGATAAATTTTCAATCATATACAAAATTTGTAACTACTATATGCCAAGTATTAATCGAAATTTCTCTCCCATCACTAGTAAAGGGTAATTAATTATAGGAATTTTGACCGATGAGAAACCTGAAACTTTCTTTTTAGTCCTCACAAAATGAGGGCAAAGTTTATGGGTCGTGTATTATCTTAAACGCAATCTAATTTCTAAACTTTAGACCCATTACATCAAGCCAATGCATAAATTTTTGGAACCCGCATGATCATCAAAATAATGTCTTGCTTGTAGCATGATGAATCTTGGTGAATGACTATTTTTTCTCTATTTTTTTCCCTAATGGAAAATAGGATTTGAAACTTCCTATCCACTTGTGCTTTGATACTCAAAATACTTCCATCATTATTATAAAATTGCTTAAAATCCTAGTCATTGAAATCAGCAATAATATGATGATGAAGGCGTAACACTTTTGTAGGATCTAAATCAATTAATGTTCTTCAATGCAAATAAGGTTTTGATCACATCCCTAGGGCTTGCATAGCATGGGAAGCCTCTAAAGACTCTAATTTCATGATAAGATATAGATTTTGCATCAAATTTTGTATTCAACACTCATCTAAAGAGGAGCAATTGGAACCGACATATTTAATGGTAGATTTTGATCTTATGCATGCTTCCCTTGTTCTTGAATATAAGGATTAATAACAAATTATTTTTATAATTTTCTATGTGAAGGGTATTACACACCTAAGAGATGTTAATTAGTGTGCTTTTAAAATATTTTTGAAATACATATTCTTAAAAAAAATCTAATTTTGAAAGTGAAGTATGCTTACTAAAATTCGAAACTTTTCTTTTGTTTAATTAAGATAAACTTTCACATAGTCCCTTAAAAAATTATTTTGTTTACCAACAATCTTAGAATTCATTTCATAGATGTGACATCACGCAAAATTGCTTAATCAATGCCTGATTCGCAAAATAGACTTTCTCTGCGTCCGTGGCATTGAATTTATCAAGGACCTCTCATACTCAATTTGATCTAACGCAAAGTAAAACATCTCAATTCCCGATTTGTACTTTTTAAACCTTGGTAGTGGAAGGGTTATGTAGGTAAGGGAAAAAGAGGTATTAGTGTTTTGGATAAATTTAGAGCAAAACTTTATTAGCTTTGAAAATGTAAGTTTTATTTTAAAAGGAAAAGGGTGAGGAATTGTAGAGCAAAAATTTTTAATGTTAAGGAACTAATGAAGGTGTTTTATAGTTTTTAGATTAGTGCCTGATTTCTTTAACTTATTTATCACATTAAAATATTATCTTTCTTATATTGGGCTTTTAGTTTGTATATCTTAGATTTGATAGTGAGTCAAGGCCTTTAGGAGTTGCAGGTTGTGAAAGAATGTAGATAGGTATGGAGATGTTGGAGGGTTCTTAAGATTATAGGATTCTATGGTTTAGGGGTTGGCAAAATTTAACTAATTGGATTTGTGTTGGGGAGAAGAGGAGAAGAAGATGGAGGGGATAATTAACGATTCACCAAAGTCTTAGGGGATAAACCACAAGTATTTTTCATAAAATATTTGTACATTCATGAAATATGGATGTTCTCACTAGACATTTGCAAGAGGTTGTACTCTGGTATATATTTTTTGCTGATGATATTCTTCTTGTTGATAAGACTAAAGAGGGAGTTGAAGGTAAACTTCAATTATGGAGATCAACCTTAGAGTCTAAAGTATTTCGTTTGAGTAGATCTAAAACTAAATATATGGAGTGTAATTTTAGTAATAATAGTTCTTGTAGGAGGATTATGACTTTGGGTGATCAAATCATTAATAAGAGTACACGTTTTAGATATTTTGGATCTGTTGTTCAGAGTGATGGTGAAATAGATGGGGATATTATTAGTAGAATTCAAGTTGGATGGTTGAAGTGGATGAATGCATCAGGCTTGTTGTGTGATAAAGAAGTCCCCCTCAAACTTAAGGAAAAATTCTATAGTATGGTGGTGAGACCTGCAATGCTTTATGGTGCAGAATGTTGGCCATTAAAATAGAAGCATAATATTAAGTTAAGTGCTGCAAAGATGAGGATGCTTAGGTGGATGAGTGTCTTTACTCTTAGAGACAGGATACGAAATGAGCATATATGTGAAAAGGTTGGAGCAACTTTAGTGGAAGATAAGATTAGAGAGTGTCACCTTAGATGATTTGGTCACATAAAATGATGGTCTTCCAATTACCCGATCAGGAAAGTATATGTATTAGATTTGGCTTATGTATGAAATGTAGAAGTAGACTTAAAAAGACTTGGTCAGAAAATATTACAAATGACCTTTCTTTATTAAATTTAAATGAGAAATTGACTCCTAACATGACACAATGGAGAAAAAGTATTCATGTAGCCGCCCCACGTAGTTGGATAAAGGCTTGATGTTGTTGTTATTCTCAAGAGCATAAAGTATGTGGTATTTATAAGCTTTTTCAAATATCTAGCCAATTGAGGAGTTAATAAAATACTAATATATTGATTTATGACAAAGGAATAGAAAATAAACAAAAATTATAATTTAAAAGCTTCTAAAAGAGAGAATTTTTTCCGAGCCAAATAGATTGGAGTGGTCTTAAGAGCATGCAATATTTTAATATCTCTTATTCCTTATTTGGTGTTGCAAACCATAGCATCAAGGGATTTTATTCAAATATTTCTAAATATTCCATATTGACTTTCTAAGTTTATTTTTGAAATAAAGTAGTAATGAATAATAGAAAAGAGGCCAGTTAGAGCACATTTTATGTGGCACATCCTTATTGGGTGCATAGTAAATGGGTAGAGTCCATTGGGAACATAGTATAATAGCAAATGTATGATATAGTTGTGGGCTCAAAATATTCGAGCCCCAGCCTCTCCACGACCACTTCCTTTTTTCGAGTTGACGAGGAGAGTTTTAACATTTAAGTTCCTAGGTAAATTTTAAGAAGGTGGATTAGGTTTTAGATAAGACATTACTCATAAATTTTGCCCTCATTTTTGCGAGGACTTTATGATCAGAGTTTAGGTTTCCTATAAGCGCAAGCCCATAGTTGATACCCTCTCGGTAATGAGAGAGAACTTTCAATTAAGGCTAGTCGTCAAATAGATACATAGTATCTAGTGTATAGTGGTAGCATATTTAGGTATTTAAAATTTAATATTGAGAAATAGAAATTCGACACCTTGCACTTAAAGTGGATGGTGGGGGGAATGATGATTGACTTGATCAGGATCCCATGATTCTGTCGTCCTGGGTCGTTATAGACCCTAGTCTACTTAGTCATAAGAGGTAGTCAACCCAACCTGACCGAAGGATTCTTATTGGCCGGCTGACAGCTATGGGTTGCTTCTTCCAACCGTACCTTATAATCATATGATAAATATTTTTTTAGGGGGACAAATTTGAGCCTACCTTATTTCCCACGCATTATGCACCGCTTTGCTTTTCTCAATTTTTGTGTGCATAGTTACTTGTCGATTTACTCCCGCCATTCTTCATTGACAAGTGCTTGCCACACGCCATAAATTGATAGTCATTGCTTGCTATCAATTGACACCTATTGCTCTCTATTAATCGACACCCATCACTCACATTTGATTAACGCTCATTACCCGCCATCGCCTTCCGTTGACTGATGCGCATTACTCTCCACCAACAAGTATTTGAAGCTTTTTGTCAACTAATGACTAACGACCATCATCATCCAACATTCGTCATCACTTGTCAACAAAAATTGTCGTTGACTAAGGCACATCACTAATTGTTAATTGATGTTTTACACCTAACTTCGCCTAACTTTTGATGCTTGATGTCGCTTGTCATCACTACAGGAAAATTAGTTATTTGCGGCCGAAAAATCTGCCACAAATCTCTTGAGATCCGTCGCAAATACTAGTTTGCGGTGGATTTGCGATGGATTGGTATCCGATGGTAAAACGCACGTTGCAAACTTATTTTCTATGGAGTGAATCCATTGCAAATTTTTTTGCGGCAGATTTGCAGTGGGCAATCTGCCACAAATTTGTGGTGGATATTCCTTCATAAACGTCGATACTCAATTTTCATATCGATATTTGTGGCGTAAATTCTGCCGCAAATCCGCAGAAAACCAGTAGAAAAAAATCCTACAATCTTTTATTGAGCTTTCCAACAGTAACAAAAATCCAAACTTTTCAATAGTAACAACAATCCAACAATAACAAATAGTAACATCAATCCAAGCAGTAATAACAAAACAATTATTAAAAGTAACAACAATCCAAACAGTAATAAAAATCCAAGTTGCAATAGTTCTTATACATCGAAAGAAATAAAATGCAACAAAACCCCTACACAAATAATATCTAGTCGCTTGTTGTTTCGTCTCTTTTATGCTCTGGTGATGTAGTAGGTGCAGGTTGATTTCTGTCAATCTTCTCTCTCAATCTCTTAAGCTCATCCAATATCTAAGCGTTCACGTACGCTTAAGCTTCCAGACATTTTCTAATTCTACTGACATGTTAACCACTTGTTGGCTAACTTGATTGTCCTGGTTGTGCGTAGAGTATTTAGAGGCAGCAGAGGACTGTCTCTCATATGCATAGGTCTGTGAACCTAATCCATACACTCATCCCTTTTGCATTCCTCTTACCGTTTGTGACCAAGTGCAGTAATTAGAAATATTTGTGGAATCCCCAGAGGATCCCTCTTTAGTTGCAATTTGTCCCTCTCACAGATGTCTATACTCATCCTATAAAGCATGCTTACAAAGGGTTTTGTGCCCTATCGGTCATGTCCTATTGATTCATTACTCAAAGATTTAGTGTCATTGGGAAACATATGAGCTCTAACGATAACTGTAGTTTAATGATGCCATTTTGCAGCAAAATCACCTGGTCAGAGGTTTCTAGTTATAATTGTTTACTTGTGGTGTCATTAGCGGTGAAATCACCAGTTAGAGGACACGTGCCACATCCTTACTAGAAAGAAACGATTTGAGAATGAATCTTAGTGATATTCTTGATTAGACATTCACTCTTTGTGAGCTGATATGTTTTTTAAATTTATCCTTCTCTGCAAACTATTGAGTGTGGATGCGTATTTTGTATTAAAGTATATTGGTGTTTTATTTTAATTTTAAACATTAATATCGTTCATGAATACGTTAAAGTCAATTGAATATATTTTATGAGAATTTGAAGGTATTTTGAATGTTTGGGGTCCCCTTTGGTTAAGATTTTATCAACGCAGCCATCATCAGAGATTTATGGATTTTATCATTTCATTAATTGGACCTTGCCGACTCTTATTGTTTGTAAACAGAGAATCGGGTCGAGTTCTTTATTAATGGAATTTTTGTGTGGATATCAGAACCCGGGATATTCATTTTGATGTATGAATTTTCTTTGTATGAGACTTTGAAGGCCTAATATGAATGTATAAAATTAAATACTCTGGTCAGTGTTATAACCATGTATTTATTTAGTAATTCAAGTCGTGTCAACTCCGGTCCATTCAATAAGGAGGATCAGACTTGAACTCAAGTTCACTTCTGACCTGCACAATTTTCTTAGATGTCACGTGTATATATACATCATACTCATCGGGGCTCATGTGAGTATATATTCTTTTGCATGCATTTTTGCATGATACATATGTATGGGTGGCTATTTGCATGCAATGTATTGGGTATATGAGACATAACTGTGTGTTCGCATATACACTCATATATTCACCTACATGGCAACATGTTCACGTATGTACTTATATATCTATATGTATGTATGTATGTTGACTTTTTGCATTTGGATAATGCTTAATCATGCTTTCATGATATGTTGATATGATGTGTGGTAGCTGATAGGTAATAACACAAAATAATGGAAAACAGTGCAGAATTTCAGAGAATTTATGCAGTAATACAACAGTTTTTATCAAATATGTAGGAAAATCAGTGAGAAAAATACTTGAAATTCAATAGTTGAAGAAAAAGAACAACCCAATACAATGAATCTTCAATTCGAAAGGAAGATTCAACTCTCCAATTCTCTAGCCAATGTTTAGAGCCCAAAGCCAACACCAAGATCTCAAATTCAGATTACAAAATTCCATATCACCTTAACCCTAGCAAGGAAAGACTAATTAAAGCAAAAAGGACAATTACTTAATCCCTAAAAATCTCTAATTTGAATTTTCCCTCCAACCCAAACTTAATTAGTATGTGGGCCCCATGTCATTAGCCGGCCCCTCTCTCTAGTTCTGTCCGCTTTTGCTCACCTCTTGTAGGTGAGAACCGATCCAGGATGGGCCGGTTTAGCTAGCCCCCCTTGGGTCGGTTTAACATTACCCCCCTCCCAAAGACTCACCTTGTCCTCAAGGTGAAATGAAGGAAATTGATGCTTCATCCTCTTATACCACTACAGGAAAAATGCCCTAAACCGGCGGTTCTAACCGGCAGTTTTAGGACCGCCGGTAGTACCAGCGGCACCACCGGCGATTTCGCCGTCGACTTTTAACGACGGCTGCACCAGTGATTTTGCAAATATAAGCCGCCGGTAAGGGCGGCGGTCCCTAAACCGACGGTAAACCGCCGGACGTCAACAAGAACCGGCGGTTTACCGGCGGTTTAGACCGCCGTTGATAAGTGACTTTTTACCGGCGGTCAAAACCGCCCCCCCGACTTGATCTTACCCCCTTTAGCTCCAATTCTTCTAAGACCACTCCCAACTCCTCAGTCAGTGTCGCTGGTAACTCTGTGCTAATTACATGCTCCTCGAGAGCTTTCCTATGCTATGACACATGGAATATTGGGTGTATGGTTACAGTTTGAGGCAACTTCAACCGGTACGCAACTGCTCCAATCTTTTAATTATCTCGTAAGACCCGAAATACCTTAGGGCCAATTTCTCATTCCTTCTGTGAGCCACTGTCTTCTGTTTGTAGGGTCGCAATTTTAAGAACACCCTCTCCCCTTCTTTGAAATGTATGTCTCTTCTATGTGCATTTGTCTGCTTCTTCATTATCTGTTGTGCCCTCAATAGGCGCCTCTTCAACTCCTCTAGCACCATATCCCTTTCTTCCAAGTACTGCTCCACTGATGAGATTGGTGTGCTTCCTTACCAAAAATGCACTAAATGTGGGGGTCCCTTCCATACAACACTTTAAAAAGAGTCATCTGAGAAGCTGAGTGGTATGATGTGTTGTATCAATATTCAGCCCATGCTAACTACTTAGCTTACATCCGTGGTGTTTCAGAGACAAAACACCTCAATTAAGTCTCCAAGTATCTATTGACTACCTCCATTTTTCCATTCTTCTAAGAGTGGTAAGCGGTGCTTCTCTTAAGAATTGTACCATGTAACCTGAATAGCTCCCTCCAAAACTGGTTGAGAAATATCTTATCTCGGCCAGAAACTATCGACTCTGCAACCCCATGTAATCTAACCACCTCCCTGATGAATGTTGCAGCCGCTGTAACTGTGGTGTCTGGGTGTCGTAAGGGAATGAAATACACATATTTACTCAGCCTGTCAACCACCACCATAATGACTATAAATCCCTCATATCGTGTTAGGCCATCTATGAAATCCATGAACACTTCTCCCATACCCTATTTGGAAGTGCTAAGGGTTGTAGTAAACTCCCTAGAGCCATAGCCATATACTTGTTTCTCTGACACACCTCACACCTTATCACCTTCTCTATATCCTTATACATACCCTTATAGTACAATTCAACTGCCAGTCTTCTATACCTCGGAATGGCTTCCAATCGCACTCCCATGGAACTCTTGTAGTAGGCGAGGAATATGGATAGAGGTTCGTGGCATCACAAATCTCCCTTGGTACAATAACCTCTTTCCCTCGAGGGAATAGCCTGGGTGACTACTTATATTATTTCGCAAGTCCATCCGAATCTTCTTCAACTCCTCGTCCTGCACACTCTCTTCCTTGATAGCCCCCCAATTCACCATCAGGGGTATTGAAATGGTCATCATCTGGAGCTCTCCCCCACATCTAGATAAGGAATCAACTATTATTCTCCAACCCTGGTTGGTACTGGATCTCAAAATCATATCTCAAAAGTTTAGACAACCACCTCTAATGTTCCTCAGTCACCATTCTCTGCTCCAGCAGATATTTCAAGCTCATTTGATCTGTTATGATGATGAAGTGATGACCCAGCACGTATGGACGCCACTTCTGAATGACTAACATGATGTCTATTAATTCTCTTTCAGATACAGACTTCAACCTAGCTCGAGCTGTCAAAAACGTAACTAAAGTAAGCTATGATCTATGATTCTGCATCAACACTACCCCCAATCTATGTTTGGATGCATTTGTCTCCACCACGAAGGTCTGACTGAAATCTGGTAGAGCCAAAACTGGTACTGTGGTCATAACCTTCTTCAATCTCTCAAAAGTATGGGTAGCTTCTTCTCCATACAAGAAACTATCCTTCTTGAGTTGCTCAGTCAAAGGCTAGGCTATGTTATTGTACCCCTTCACAAACCATCGGTAGTAACCCATCGGCTGCCATCCCTTCATGTGATACCACATGACCCAAGTTCTCCACTCTAGCTTGTGCGAAGCTGCACTTCTTTGGGCTAGCCCTTAATTGATGCTCCTGTAAAACTCCAAAGATCACCCTCAAATGCTCCAGATGCTCCTCTTTTCGATCCTGTTATCCACAAGTATGTCATCAAAGAAAACTAAGACAAACCTCCTGAGGTACAGCTAGAACACTCTGTTCACCAGGGGCTGAAAAGTAGCAGGGGCATTAGTAAGCCCAAACGACATTACCAAGAACTCGTAGTGCTCCACGTGTGTTCTGAAAGCCGTCTTCTAAACATCCCTCTCTTTCATTCGGATCTGATGGCAGTCTGACTTCAAGGTCATCTTGGAAAACATCACTGCTCCATATAGCTCATCAATCACTGGAATAGGGAATTTATTCGGCATCATCTCTTTATTCAAAGCCCTGTCATCCATACAAAACCTCCAGCTCTCATCCTTCTTCTTGACCAGTAAGACTAGACTAGAGAAAGGACTTACACTTGGTCTGATGATCCCTACCTCTACAATCTCTCTGATAAGCTTCTCAATCTCATCCTTCTGAATTTGGGGGTAGCAGTATTGTCATACACTGATGATCCCCCTCCTTCAAATTGATTGCATGCTCATGCTCTCTAGGTGGTGGTAAGACTTAAGGCGGCTGGAAAATCTCACTGAACTGTTGTATGAGTGGTAGTAATGCAAGAGAATTGTCAAATTCATTGCATGGTAGAAGATTTGCAACTTTGGAGAGGGAGTGTTTAATATCTTAGCTTTATATAAATATCGAACATGCACAGATAAACATTATAAGAAACAACAAAATTTTTATGTGAAAAATTCAAAATAGTAGAAAAATCATGATGCCTGACCCAATTGCAGTAGTCCTCTATACAACTAAAAATACAAGTCCGCTCTTCCCCATAATTGAAAAAGGTGAATTATACAATTAAGAATAATTATCAGGTTTCTGTTGTGTGGATTACAAAAGAAGTGATGGATGGTGGAGATAATTATATGATGTTAGTCGATTAATGATAATGCAACAGCGTTTGGGTGTCCATAGTCGGATTGCTGATGTCAATTTGATAGAGTCAAATATTAGTAATCAAACGACGATGGTTGCAGTTGCTAGTGGTGATCATTGGCGATGATTATTGGGTGGTGCAATACAATTTTATATTTCTTAGCTTCTGAACTTCTCTCATGTGGAAAATTGTACTATTTATAGTTTTTTCTAGATGGTATTTTGATAAATTTGGCTATAAAAAAATACTCTATCAAACAATTCATATTAATATCACTAATTATAGATAATTTATTCAACATTTCATAACCTTAAGACCTCAAAATTGAATGATGTTGGACTCATTGGATTCATCTTTGAGCTGCTCGATTTGACTATATACACGCACAATTTGGAGACTGTTTGGTCCTTCAATTAATATCTAGAAGCTTTCAAATATGTTTCATGTGCTTCATTTGATTCATCTGGACTCAAACCGGATCACTTTTGCTATTGTTATGTTCATCTTGTTTATCTTGGCTAAAGTTTGTTAATATCAGAGTTTAAATTATCTTAAATTTAATGATAAAAGGATCAAAATGGTCCATCAACTCTTTGCGAGGGGCCAAAATGGTCCCAAACTCTTTTGAGGGACCAATTACTCCTTTAAGAGGGACATTTTTTATCATAATATCAAATTTTGGATTTAATGGTGTGTATTTTGATCATTTTTTAATTAGATTATTAATTAAATATAATTTTCAAGTAATACTATTTTCTTTAAAAAAATTTATTAAACATTTCTTTAATAAAAAAATTATTAATAATCTAGTGTATAATGATCCTAAATTAAAACTAGAATTATTAATAAATTTATTTTTTAAAGAAATGTTTAATAAATTTTTAAAAAAAAATGTTATTACTTGAAAGTTATATTTAATAAATAATATAATTAAAAATAACTAAAATATCCCTTAATTTAATACAATTAACCTCAAAATTTGATGTTAGGATAAAAAAACCATTTTTTTAATGACTTGTTGGGCCAAATTAATCCCTCATAAAGAGTTGAGAGACAATTTTAATCCTTTTCTCTAAATTTAATTCTAATTTTTTTTAATTCAAATATGCATTGAGATTCGTGCCCAATCAAATTGATTTTTTTCGGAGATGTATCAATGCTAACCATGATTTTTATTTTAACTTTTCTTTTTTCTCTTTATGTGGTATGTTTTCACTAATTTAAGAATTTGAAAGGTTACATATTCAAAGTAAAAGTGCAATGATACTTAGTTCCTTGCTACAGGATAAGTTTTGTAAACCCAAAATGATATCTTCAGCTCAAAGTTGCAAGTTTCGAAATCCAGTTTGTAGCAAAAAGAGTAAAAAGACTGCCAGAAGTTCTGTTGAAAGCCAGAAGCAGCCCGCAAAGGAGAAAGTTGTTGGGAAGAAACTTAAAATCTTACGAACTTCAATGCTGTTGTCCAGGAACCAAGAGGTTGCAAAGAAACCTCCTGTTCGTAGCATTCTCAAGAATCAGAAAAGAGGCACTGCAGACCGGAAGTCAAGTAAAGCAGTCGGTGCCAAGGCAGCCAATTTAATCAAGTTTTATTGCAAGTCAAATAAGCATGTTACCTTCTCTGTTAAGGATGACATGGTAGGAAATAACAGAGCGTGTTCAAGCATGGATTTTCCTCAACTCCAAAACCTCTGCAAAATTTTCTCAGATGTTTTGGCTGCTTCTTCAGCCATGAACCATTCAAGTAAAAGCCATGATCTCCCAGAGGCTAGTGATAAGTCTCAGGAGGCGAATGCATGTGAGAAGGGAACTCATTCAAGTGTTGTATCTAGGATGGAAGCATCTTCTACTGAGAAGAATCAGTCAAGTGATTCTATTGTTAATCTCTGTCAGCCAACAGTAGTCAACTCCAGCAATAGCAGCTGTTCTGGCACAGAGAAGGCTTCTTTCGCCGTAATGCTTGATCTAAACCATGCTGTAGATGCTAATGACATTGATTGTGGTATTCCTGCTACCTCAACTTTATCTGCCAGCTGCATTTACTCAGGTGATCCAAATTCTAGAGTCACTTTTAATGAGAAGAATCTAAATTCTACTTCTGATATTCATTTAGAAGCAGGTTTGCCTAGGTCATCAGAACCCAGCCTTGTTCTTGCCCCAGATGACAAGTTTGTTGCTAGTTCTAATGTAACAAGTTCAATGACACTCCTGAAAAATCCTAGTTCACATAGTTCCACATCTTGTCTAATTTCTTATAATAAAGCAAATGAGAGGCAGTGCCAACCACATGTTGATGCAGATGTGAACTTTTATCGTCAACAAGAAGAGCATCAATCAGTGGGCCATCGCTCTCCAAATGGTATGCTTGGTAACCTATGTTATTCTATGGGATCCAAAAAGTCTGGAGAATATTTATTCAATCCAAATTCAGTGTCTACCTGCAGAAGCAAGTGTCCAGGTGAGGACTTTATTGGTTTGCCTCTAAATTCACAAGGTGAACTTATTCAATTTCATTCTGGAACCAAGTTTAGTGAGGCTTATAACAAGCAAAACATGGAATGGGGTTCTAGTCATAACTTCTCTGCAAACAGGCATGTTGAATCTAATGGCCGTATGAACTATTTGGAAATAATGAGAAAAAAGGTTGCTGGTGCAACTTCTTATCAAAAGAATCAGTCAGATTGGAATCAGAAGCCGTGCTATTCTACCAGGGAAAGAGTGAGACATTGGCTTAATTTTGCTGAATTGGAAGGTTCTGAAAGACTAGAAATCCAAAAAAATGAGCCTATGAAGGGTAAAGACATATTTATCCATTGTAATTCAAACCCGAGAAGCCATTCTTTTGATGAATATACAAATGGCGAGGTCCCACATGATTTCTGTGATAGGGTTGATTATCATAGTCAGCCTGCTGTTCAACCTACAGTGCGTTTGATGGGTAAAAATGTAGTGGTTAGTGGCATAAACAGAGATTGCAATGGTTTTAATAATGGGAGAACATGGAACAATAATGAAAATTTAGCTGATCGAACTCAATGGATGCAAAGAGAAGGTGTTTCGCATCCAACAACAATGGGGACATCAAAAGGAAATCTGCTTGAGTTGTTAGATTCTACACCAAAATTTTATCGCATGAAAGCATTGGAACCTACATTGGATTATATAAACATCACTCAACAACCGCAATGGCCCTCAACAAGTAACGATCCAGCCGTTCTAAACCACACTTTCAAGTTGGATATGAACAAGCGTGCTCTCCCTTCTCAAACCTTTATGAACAAGGCAACCCAATTCTTAGGGAATTGTATTCCAGGAGAAGGATCAATCACTACGGGGCACCATTATCCTGCCATTGTAGCTTCTCATCCACCAAACTTTCACGAGCAAATGCTGCTGAGTTCTTCCCATTGCAAACATAACCAGAAAGTACCAACCACACAATCCCAATTTAAATATCAGGATTATGGGAAATTTTCTCAGCCTCCATTACTACAGCCTGCATCAAAACTGCCTCAGTGGTTGCTTCATGCAGAACATCAGAAAAGAACTCAACTCTCTGATACAGCAATCAGCCAACCCTGCAATGTTTCCGGAACTAATTCAAATTACCATCTTTCTCCATATCAAGTGCCTGTGATTCCTTTTTCGTCTCGCAGCAATACCGATCGCCGCAACGGCCCATTTGTTTCAAATGCTTGCACTCCATCCATCATCTCTCTTGCTACAGCTACCGGGTCCAGTGGCAATGTTAGTAAGAGAAATATTAGCATAAAAAAGAAGGAAAGAGATGGAACATATTCAAAATCCACATCTTTCAAGAATCCATCTGATGCTCAGAAACTTGTAAAGAGGCCTGCTCATTTTGATGATGATGGAATGATAAATTCTGCAAAGAGGCCTTTAAAAGGGCAAGCAGACTCACAGGTTCTTGCAGAACCAAACGAAACAGAGCAGATAAATGATGAAGCAATATCTTTGGACTTGCAGAAAACAGGAAATGAAAAGGGCTTATGCAGGAGTGTAAATAGCTCCAATTCAGGACCTACCAAATTGATTGCAGGAGCAAAGCATATCCTGAAGCCCTGCCATAGAACAGATGAAGAAAACTGTAGACCAATTCACTCAATAATCGTTCCTGCCACTAATGCTCCTGGTAAATTATTTGGCCCTGAGAAGAAGATTTCAAATATCTATAATTTCTAGCATTCTATTTTGTTATTTTGTCACTTAACTTTTTAGTTTATTCCACCAACCGACTGCTGATATCTGTTTAATTCGGCTTGTATTTAAAAAATAGCCACCCCCCCCCCCCTCTCAAGGCAGCCCCCCCCCCCCCCCCTCTCAAGGCGAATTATTACATCCGGTCAGCGAACGTCCGGACACCCAATGCAGACGCGCCACGTCACCCAAATACATTGGGTCCGGTGTTTTTTGGTGACGTGGAGCGTCTGGATTGATGTCCGGACGACGGACGTAATAATTTGCCCTCTTTCAAACGCATTTTCCTTTGATGCTGATGTTGTAATAACTTCTTACACGAAGAAGCTTTAAATGGCCGACTTTGAAATTGATAGTTATATGCTCTATATATTTGATCAGTATGTGGATGATGTAATAAGTTAAATCAGTTTTATTCTTGTTTGAGTGCCAATATTGTTTTCATGTGAATGATTTTTGGAGATTGAGCATTTGAGTTTTACAACATTTTTTTCTTATTTCTCGGGTGCTCCTTGAAAATTATATGTGCTATCAAACAGCATTTTCATAAGATAAATGTGTGAATTAGGCTTCGTTTTGAAGAAACAGTAAGAGAACTGTCCCAAACAAAGCCTTAATCATTCAGCTTTGTGTTGTCAAGTCTAAACTTCCTTCCTCTTTATCTTATTTTTATTTAAATATAGAACCTTCTTTTTATAAATAGAAGATGTAAGAGTTATATTGTTTTTTTAGGTGAACATTTGGATTAATTAAGATAAATTCATACACATCACATATACAAGTTTTGAATACATGACCTCTTAGTTAATAGTCAAAGTTGTCAATCAGCAAATCAAGATGAGTTGCATGAGTTACGCTGTTACTTAATCAAAAATAAAACGTTCAACCAAAAAATTAGTGTTTTGATAGGGCCCACTGAAATACTAAGTCAGCTTTGTGTAATTTTTTTTTAAACGGGGTATTCACTCACTGTCACTCTTTAAAGGGCACTTGACGGCGTGAATAATAATTGGCTGACCTAGAACAGACATTCATCCCAAAAATCTTATGGCCCGTACTTGATTTGACCTCACTTAAGAGGCATTTTTATTACTGAGGTGGAATAGTGAATCAGTGAAAAAAAATTATAGTTTTATGATGTGGGTGGCATTGAGTTTGCAAATCAAAAGAAATTAAAAAAACAAAAAAAAATGTCAAAATGAGTATATTAAATTTATTTTGAAATCAATATAGGATATGAGTAATTACTTTAAATCTACATAATTAATAATATTGTATCATATATATGACCTCATGTATTTCGTGAAGAAGTTTAACAGCATGATAGAGCTAATTAACTCTATAGTATTTGTTGCGTCCTGGAATATTCGCGGCGGTAGAGAAATATAAAATTTATTGTCTTAGTTTTGTACGAAGATTCATTGCATAAGAAAATAAAAGAGAGGGTGTAGCATTAATAAGAGATGCCAAAGTTTTTACGTGGAAACTTCTAAAAAGGGGAAAAACCATAGGGCTTGGCCCAATTTGAATGAATCCACTATTACTTGCAGTCGATTACAAATGAGACCCTTCCTTGGGGAAAGGCCTTGGGTTGATATAGATAATGTACATCATGTTACATGGTGGGAATTGTAAGAATTAATATTGAAATGTTTATTTGGTCGGAAGGACCATAGTCGGTGGGTGACAAAGGTCGGAAAAACCACTGTCTTGCGACGGAGGTTAAAAAGATCGTTGTCTGACAACGAATGTTGGAAGGACTGTAGACGGCAAAGGAGGTCGGAAGGATTGTAGTTGGTGGGTGACGGAGGTTGGAAGGCCCGTAGTCGGCTGCCGACGGAGGTCGGAAAGACCGTAGTCTGGTGACTGTGGTCGGAGGGACCGTAGTCGATGGAGAATGTCGGAAGGACCATACTCGACGGAGGAGGTCGGAAGGATTGTAGTCCGCACGCGACGAACATTGGAAGGACCGTATCTGGTGACAGTGATCGGAAAGACCGTAGTCAACGGAGGAGGTCGGAAGGAATGTAGTCGGCCGAGGAGGTCAGAATGATCGTAGTCAGTAGAGGGGGTCAGAAAGACTGTAGTCGGGGGCGACGAAGGTTGGAAGGATCATAGTCTGGTGGCTGTGGTCGGAGGGACCGTAGTCGGAGAAGGAGGTTGGAAGGACCGTAGTCGACAGAGGAGGTCGGAAGGACCATACTCAGTGGAGGAGGTCAAAAGGACCATACTCGACGGGCGAAGAACGTTGGAAGGACCGTAGTCGGCATGCGACGAACGTTGGAAAGACTGAAGTCTGGTGACGATGACCAGAGGGACCATAGTCGGTGAAGGAGGTTGAAAGGACTGTAGTCAGTGGAGGAGGTTGGAAGGACCGTAGTCGACAGGCTACGAAGGCTGGAAGGATCGTACTCTGGCGACAGTCGAAAGTCCGGTGACGGGCAGAAGTCCGGTGACGGGCAGAAGTCCGATGACTGGAAAAAGTCTAGTCGGGTAGAAATTTGATGATGCGATTGAAGTCCGACGGTGGTTGGCGGCCGGGCGATGGTTCAACAAAGGTCGGGCTAAAGTTCGGCGGAGGTTCGGCAGTGGTCGGCGGCTAGGCGGTGGTCCGATGATGGTCAGGTTGAATTCCGACGACGATCGGCGGCTGGGCGGATGTTCGGCGGCAGTCGACGGCCGGGCTAAAGTCTGGCAGTGGTCAGCAGCCGGGTTGAAGTCCAGCGGTGATCGACAACCAGGTGGAAGTCTGTCGATGATTGGCGGCCGCGTGGTGGTCCGACAAAGGTCGGGCTAAAGTTTGGTGGTGCTCAGCGGCTGGGCGATGGTCTAATGATGGTCGGGCTGAAGTTCGACAGCGGTCAAGCGGAAGTTCGACAGTGATTGACGGCCGAGCGTTGATTCGACGGCAGTCGATGGGGGTTCGACGGCGTTGGTGTTAGAGCTCTTGAAGCCTTATAGCTGTCTCCAATCTCTGGCCTAGAGGTCTCCTTCATGTAGGGAGTGAGAGTCTATTTATATATTTTCATGAGTGGCACACCACGTAAATATAGAGATGATCTGGTGCAGGTTCGTAGTGCTCCATCGGATGGCTCGTATTGATTCCCACGATCATAGAGAGTTTTTCAACTATTTAAGTGACTTAACGATGTCGAAATTCAACAATCTTTGGCTATTTGGATTCGTCTTGTTGAGTCGTTAGATTTTACTATAAGCATGTCATATTTGAATATCATTTTATCATCCAAATAATGTTTTCACCCTTCCAAATATGATCCGGGCCCTCAATTTGGACCCATTTGAGCTTGGCTGGACCGATTTTGGTGTCGTTAGATTTGTCTCTTTGAGATGTTCAGTTTAACTATAAGTTTGTTGAAATTGGAATTCAGATGACCCTGAATTTAATTTTAAAAGTTTCCAACTTGAATATGCATCTAGATTCGTGCTCAATCAAAGTAATTTTCGATGACATATCTGTATTTTTCGATGACTGTCACTAATGACCAGCATCAATAATTATCTCTACCATCATCTGACTTTTATCATTTGACAATTGCTAACATTCAATCTCATTACTAGATTTTAAATGTCCACCTATGAACACTTACATTTTGTATCACTACAACTAGAATAAAAAAAACTATTTTCAATTGTGTAAACCTATCATTTTTAATTATGGAGAAGAGTGGACTATAATTATATAGAATTATTATAATTGGATCAAACCCAATGATTTGTCACCTTTATAAAATTTTCAACAAATTTTATTTGTGCGCGCTAAATCTTTATATTAAGCACATAACACCTCTCAATAATAAAGATTTTCTACGAATAAGAAATTTACTTAAATCATAAAATAAGATATAGAGGGTGTTGATAATAAAGCACAATAAAGGGGATGAGGAATGCCAGGTAGAAATCTATGGCATAAGCTCAAAATCAAAATTTTATTTGTTGTGGATAATGTATTCAGCAAAGAAGAAATATTTTTTTTTTTAAATGAAAATCCCTCAGTAATATAAAAATAACATTTGTAACATTTATAATAAAGCATAATTAAAATAAATAATTTGATACCTATCATTTATTTATTTAAGTTTTATTTGGGCCGACTTTTTCATTATTTTCTAAATTAATTTTTTAGTATAAAAATTTCGTGAAAACAGTGGCAAAAGAAGTCTCAAACGAAGCCTTAGGGCATCTCCAACCGAAAATCTCATTTTTCACTCCAAAATGCAGGGAAATCAAAAAATGCAGTGTTTCGTCTCCAATCCAACGCCATTTTGTCGCTAAAACCGTTCGTTTTCTTTCGCGCCTTTCTTCCCAGCCTGTTCGGTAGAGAGAAAAAAAATGGCGCAGTTCATCCGCGATCAAATGGCGTCAAAAATGACGATCGGTTGGAGCAAAGCAAGAACGGCAAACAAGTGTTTGCCATTCGGTTGGAGATGCCCTTAGAGGGAGATACTTTGCTCTAAAATCATCGCGTGGCCCGGCCTTAATGGAAAACCCAGTGTCCAATTTGATGATGCGGCCCATTAAGTTGGCCAATATCTGTACAGGCTTTCAAAAGCCCACAAAGACTGTATACAGAGGGTGATATTAAAAAAAATATATTATTTAGATCATTACACCATAATGAAGCTCAGTTGGAATTTAATTCGTATTATATTTACTTCAAATATTCATATATTATTTTCTATAGAAATACAGTTTTTATATTCATTTCCACTATTTATATTTTAATTAAAAATATATATCATAAAATAAATAAAATAATATTTTGCAAGTTACTTTTAAATAATTTTAGTCATAAAATGATGATTTCTAATCGACTCGAAATGTTTGATTTAAGTCTAATTGCTTGAATCAAATGTTAATTCATAAATATTTCATAAGACTAAATTTTTTAATGGGACCACACAAATGATACCATACATTAGAATCGATTGCATATTTGAGAATGTTGAATTCAATGTAATAGATATGGAAACATATCAAGATTTTACTATAGATTAGAATAGAGAGCAAAAAAGAGAAAGAAAGGATCACGATACATTGTATTGATTGAACTTTTAGGAGAAAGGGTTAGACGAATCGAGCAAAGAGAGAGAAAGAGAAGAACATAATAAATAAAAAGTATAGGATTGTGTCATGCATACACTCTATTAATCATCGACTTAGTTATTGGTGTGGGCTACGATCAATGTCATAGAATATGATATATGATAAAATTCTAAGAAAAGAATATGAATGGACATAGTATGATTGATTATGTAGCATACGAATTTGACGAAAAACTATCAATTGAGAGTTTCAGGTTACTACCCTAACAAGTATTCTTGACGAGTAGTTTTTGTCAAAAGATGAATATTGTAACACCCCATAATACTTCTTAACGGTATTTTAGAGTACCACACAATTAAACATAATATTTTTTAGCATAAACATAAGATATTTTTCATCATTTCAATATTTATATAAAACATCTAACAACATTATTTTTACTACATAAATGGAAGCATCTAATAACTCCAATTACATCAAATAAATACTTACATAGACATTAATATAATCCTAAAATATTAAACAACTGAAATATCTACATACCTCAAATATAGACTTACAAATAGAACTAAATATTAGCATATAAAATGAAATAACTTGCAGCTTATTCTACTTCAACCTTTTTATTTTCTTTTCCTATAATAACAGTCTGTATAAAATAACTAGCGAGTTATGAGGCTCAATAAGTTCTGCAAATTTAAATAACAGTTAAACTGCATGATTTTAAAATTCACATTATTGAAATCATAAATTAAAAAACTTAGCATTATTTATAAAATATTATAAAATGATATTTAGCTTTAAAATTTACTTCCATTGAAGTCAACACTAAATAATAAAATTAGTGTTTTAAAGATTTGGCCAAACTTTCATTACCATGTTAAATGGAATTCATATAAACCTTACATTATCGTCATTGAACAATATATAGGTCTCTTTTACCTCTTTAGGAGTACCTTTTGCCCACATGCTATGTAGATATCATATTCTTTGGGTACATTTTACCCTACTTACAATGCAGTGTTATACATGGGATCTTTTTACCAAACCTACAATTCTAAGTTATGTATCATTTTATAGTTAAACTTTACTTTAAATTGATATTCAATACATTGCACATATTCATAGTTCATACTTTTTCTAACATGCTTTCATAATGATATTTCTGTTATATTATTTGTATAAAGAAACTGTATGTTATATATTAAGAATGAAGCTTCTTTTCAAGATATTTCTAACTAGAAAAATCTTTAAATAAACATAATAACTCTTACATGAAACTCTCATGATTCAAATATATAAGAGGTCATTCATACATTAAAACTTGGCAATGAACATCCTTTAGCAAAATGATTAACTTTAATGCATATTTTCTTTTAATTCAATCAATTACAAGTATATATGTATAGAATTTACAACAATTATCTTTTAAAATTTAACTTGCATTTCTTACCTCTTGAAAGATTTGACTCCTCAATCCTTCTTCCTCTTACTCTTTTCCTTTTGTAACCAACCTATTCAAATCACTTCAAAATCTCTTTAGGTTCTATAATTTATCATTCAACTAAATTTGCATAAACTCAATTTATACTACCATAATCATTTAATTACCTCTAAACATCCCTTATGCATAAACTTGATGAATCCTAAAATTATAATCAGGATTATCATCTTTAGAAACTTTATTGACTTTAGAAAATTTAAAAGAAATCAATAAACATTATCATTTCTTACCTCCTCTTTCTTCCTAATATTCTTTTCTTCCACTCTTTCTTTCCACTGCTCCAAAACACCACACTAAATCATTGTTCTTTAAATAAGTTTGTTCACTCACATCAAAACTACAATTTATTACATGAATCCAATAATTAATTCAAATTTTATTTAATTTTATTTAAACAAGTCTTAATATAATTACGAATATGAGGCTCCATTATTCTTTCAAGGCAAGGTTCTATAGTTGAGTAATATCATTAGCTAAATATGAATGAATTGATTGGGCATCTCTTTTTCATTAAAAGAGGTTGAGAAATAATAGAGTAAAAGTATTTATGAAATATTTTGAAAATTTTGTTCTTGATAACTTTTTTTTTTTTTTTTTAGCAATTTAATAGAAAAATACATATGCACACTATGTGTGATTCTCAAATTTCATTTAAGCTTCAATAACAGGGCACAACATAATCATTGTGGCATTAAAAGAAAATAACTTGAAAACTTTTGGGGGGTCCTGAGTAGGGGTGCAAACGAGTCGAGTAAGGGCATTATCGAGCTCGGCTCGTTAGTCAAAAAATTGGCTCGAATTCTAGCTTGTATTCGTAAACGAGCTCGAGCCGGCTCACGAGCTGAGGCTCATCAAGCTCAAACTCGAGCTCATTTACTAAACAAGCTCGAGCTCTACTCATGAGCGCGATAAACTTGGCTTGCGGACCCATAAACGAGTCGAGCTCACTACACCCATAGTCATGAGTAGGTCAACCCATGACTACAATAGATGCCTAATAGTAGAGAATCATTCATAAATCACTCTTAATGATAATTACACACTTAAGAAATAAATCTAATAATTAGCATAATGGTAAAAATAGCTTGTAATATGTGAGTGAGTCAAGCAGACTTGTGAGCCAGCGCAGACTCGACTTGATCAATGGCTCGTGAGTCGAGTTCGATGAGCTGACAAGTCAAGCTAGAGCTAGGCCTAACTCGACCCATTAGCTCGCGAGCGAGCTTTTTTTGAAAATATTAATATAAAATACACTTAAAATATATTAGCATTCATGATTTTGAATATAAAATAATTAAGAATATGTAAAATTTATATCTCACTTTATTATATTAAGTGAGTATTTATTTTGTTTCTTCTAACTTATCATTCTTATTACCATTTTATTTTAGTAATTGTTTGAATCATAATCACTTTCTCTCTTTCATAACAAATGAGTCAATTCATGAGCTAGCTCAAACTCCTAGAATGAAGCTCAAACTTGAGCTTGAACTAGATTAATTAATCAAGTTGTTGAGCTTGACTTGACTCATTTACACACCCAGCTAAGAGCAACAATCAACCCATCATTCCATGATGGCCTATAATTTGTCCCTTAAAGAGGCAAGATAAGGATCCCTTTAATGTCTAAGGAAAACTATATTGATCAATTCTTCAAGCTCTTATTTAATCTTTAAACTTAATTACTAATTTCTATAAATGATATAATATCTAGCTCAAAATGAGTCATCAATACAAACAAAAAGTTGTATTATCTATAACTACTGAGAGAGTTACATTCAAAAAGGAAAAGAAAATTTATAGATTTTTCAATCCCTTTAAGAACCTTGTAATCATTTTGATTAATTAATACGTAAGTACACTGTGGGTTTTATCCAAAAAAAAAATTTGTTTTATTATTTGTATTTGATTGAATTTTAAGAGTAAATTATCATGATTTTTTTGAAAAGAATTTTCAAAAAAGCTCCTTATTTATTTTGTTGCATTAATTAATTTTAACAAATATGAAAATCTCTATTGGTAAAATAATCATGATTGTATTTTCACATAATTAGTACGTATTTTATTAAATTTTTAAAATATATTTGATCAATTATTGGATCATATGCATTAATACTTTCTTTAATGATTTTGAATAATTTAAATTAAAAAAAAAATTATTTAGATGATTTATACCATAGTGCAGCTCATTTGGAATTTAATTCGTATTATATTTACTTAAAGTACTCATATATTATTTTCTATAGAAATACAAATTTTATATTTATTTCTACTATTTATATTTTAGTTAAAAGTATATATCATAAAATAACATTTTGCAAGTTATTTTAAAATAATTTTAATCATAAATGTTAATTCATAAATATTTCATAAAACTATAGTTATTAATGGGAGCACACAAATGATGACATTTGTCAATACAACATTATCATTGTTCAATGATACCATACATTATGATGGCATCTTTGAGAATGGTGAATTTAATATAATAGATATGGAATCATATCAAGATTTTACTGCATATCATAATTGAGATAGTATTTGAGAGCAAAAAAGAGAAAAAAATGATCACAATACACTTTATTGATTGAACTTTGGGTTAGATGAATCGGGCGAAGCGAGAGAAAGAGAAGAATATGATTGATAAATTTTGTGAGAAAATATATTAGTTGAAAGTATATCGACTTAGTTATAGGTATTAAGGTATGGGCTACAGTCAATGACATAGAATATGATATATGATAAAGTTATAAGAAAAGATTATGAATGGACTTAGTATGATTGGTTATTTAGCAGACAAATTTGACGAAAAACTATTAATTGAGAGTTTCAGCTGAGTACCATAACAAATACACTTGACGAGTACTTTTAGTCAACATATGAGTACTACAATTAATATCTCTTAATAGTAGTGTAGAGTGTCACACAATTAATTTCTTTCCTGCAATGAAATCCAATTCTTCTTTCAGTGCACTGTACAGAATTCAACTACAGTTCCTCACCCGAAATATTTAATTTTATTTAAACTATTACTTAATATGAATTTAACTGTAATTAATTGTTAGAATAAGAGAATAATTTTCTTAAACAAAATTTTATTATATTTACCTGAATTTTGGGTGTTACAAGTACTATGAGAACTTTTAAGATTTCCTTGGTCTACCATGGTGACCTTGGGGATCCTGTACTGGAATTCTCTTTTGGTTGGCTGGATGATTTTCCCGTAAGCTGCCTTACTAATTTTGCTTCCTCTCCTCCTGGTTGGGTGTCTGGCTTCATTCCTTGGAGGCTGTTTTGCTTCTCTTATATTACGGTTTGCTGGTTCTACCCTCTTTTTTTTTTTCTGGTTCTACCCTTGCTTTTTTTTTTTTTGGGGTTAAAACCCACCTATGGGCCTACACGTTAATATCAGGAAAATGTTACACAGTCCATAAAGGGACCTCTAGCTCACTACTGCTCCAAAGATTTACAAGCAAAGTCAAAAAGAAACCTAAGAGCCGGAGTTCCCTACTAATCAAAATTACAAAATAATCTAGTAACATTCTAAGAAACAAAAACAAAGGGATAAGAAAATCACTTTCAGCAAAGCCCTTCCAACGGCAAACGAACCCTGCACAAAATGAGCGCGGAGCTCCAAAAACCTGAATAACAGGCCTGCAAGGATACTAAAGCAAAAATAAAGCAACCAATAAAAAAGAAAACCAAAATGAAGATATAAGAGATTAGTCAGGGCTACCAAGAAAGAAAATTAAGCCCCATTAGAATACCTGCAGCCGAGGATCCAAACCCACACTGGCGAAACAAACCAGAGAAAAAAGAAAGTCCCAACTACAAAATACTCAACATCCTACCAGGCAGCCAACGTAAACCAAAGATGCCCCAAAATAAAAGCAACAATATAAAGCAGGAAGGGAGAATACAATACCAGAACAAAAAAGAGCTAAAACTGTGCGCCCCAAATTGATGACCAACAGAGAATACAGGGATCTCCAAACAGGATACCGGTAGTCCAAAAAGCTCCAACCCGACACGACAAACTGCAGCATCACCAACCTAGCAGGATACAAGACCACACCAACCAGGCCGCCACTACCAGGCCAGGAGCCGAACAAAACAGAAGAACACCAACTAGCATGAACACAAGGAAAGCCACCCAGCACACACCCAACACAGAGAGACAATGCCACCAGAAAAAAACTGAAAGAGAAGCCCAAAAAACCACCAAACAACAAAACCAAACCCAAAAAAAGACACCAATTAACCAGAGACATAAGGGAAGCCCATACGGTTCAAATTGACTAAGCCCTTAATAGAATTAGGAAGCTGATTAAAGGAGAATTCACATAAACTGTCAAAATCCACACCCAGCAATGCCAGATGATGAGTAGGAGCATTTCCTTCCTCATGTATCGCCAACAGAGAACAGTTAATGGCAGTTAAGATACTTTTAATACTCCTAATAGTGTAGAAAGAAGAATAAGTGCAATTACCATCATCCCTATTGAACAAAAAATTTAAATTAAAACTAGAGTTCACCTCCATAACAATGCTCATAACCTCAAGACTAACACAGACATTCAAACCATGAAGAATAGAACTAAGTAAGCCTCCAAGCCTATCAGAATGCCTAGTAATACTAGCAAAAGCTAACACCAGAGGACCATTATGATTGCGCAAAAGGCCACCAGCACTAGTAATATTCCTCACTTGAATACAGTCAATGTTAATCTTAATGGAATTGGTAGAAGGCTTACACCAGATAATACCATTAGAAAAACCAAGAGGATTCGGCACCACCTCCTGAATACCAAAAAACTCCAAAGTAAAAGTGACATTTTTAAAATGCTTCAAAGCAAGAAGATTAGAAGAGAACAGTGCCTTGACTTTATCAACAATTTTTTGTATAATTCTTTGGTAATTCATAGGAACACCATTGAATCAAGCATCATTTCTTTCCAACCAAATGAACCAACAAATAAGGGAAGGAATCAAATTCCTCACATGCCCCTTAATGTTCACAAACCAACCCTGCAACAATTTAAAAATCTCAATGCCAGGCCTAAAGATGTTTAAGTTAAAAACAGTCTCAAAAAAATACCAAACCTTCATAGCAACAGGGCCAGAAATAAACACATGATGTAAAGTCTCAATGTTAAAACAACATTGACATTTAGAAGTGATAGTAACCCCTCTCTTCCTTAACAAATCATCCGTTGGAATATACTTATGCATGAATCTCCATATAAAAACAGAAATAGTAGAAGGAATGGTATAATGCCAAATCATTTTAAATAATTTATTCTCATCATTATGACTACGAAAATAATGCCAAGCTTCCTTAGTGTTAAAATGGTCATCTTTAGAAAAAGAGCAAAGCAAAACATCCCTAGAATTGATATTAAGAGGAATTTGCTGAATAAGTAAAACAATGGGCTGAGGGAGAACCTGAGTAAGCTTCACCAAATCTCAATCATTACCCGAGAGGAAATCCTTAACCTTAGCAATATTGGTAGAGTTAGTATTAAGTAAAGAGTCCAAAGAATTACCATTCACCCAACGATCTTGCCAAAAGAAAATATTTCCTTGCCCAAGACCCCAAACCAAAGCAGGTTCCACCATCCATTTAATCATACAAAGACAATGCCAAACCTTAGACTGCCCTTTAGAGTAAAAATAGTTGGAAGGATGAAGTCCCCCACAGTACTTGGCCCTCATAAATTTGGCCCAAAGATTAGCAGTATTTCTAAAATTAAACCAAAGCTTAAAAGAAAAAGCATAGACCAAATCAGTCATAGTTTTGCAACCAAGTGCCCCTTCATGAAGAGACCCACAACAATTCCCTCACGAGGTCCAATGAATTTTAGAGTTCTGAGCATTACCTCTCCAAAAAAAAATTATTATAAATCCTCTCAAACCTCAAACAAATCAACTTGGGAGGAGAAAGAGTTTGAAAGCAATAAACCAGTAAAGAGGCAAGCACGCTTTTGATAAGGACAAGATGACCCCCAAAACTCAAAAAATTGGAATTCCACGAAGGTAACTTATTCTGCACCAAAGAAACCAAACCATCAAAGAGGAAAGCCTGCTTCCTCCCCTTATAAAGCAGAATACCCAAGTATTTTAAAGGAAAGAAAGCCTGAGAAAAACCCGTGAGATTCTTAATAGCCAAAATTCTATCAGAGGTGACCGACTTAGCAATAACAAAACAACTTTTCCGCTTATTAAAAATAAGGCCACTAACCTCTTCAAAACTTTTAAAAAAGCACAGATTTTTTTTAATATTATTTCTAGAAGCATTAGAAAACACAATGAAATCATCAGCGAAACACAAATGAGAGATATTGATACCACCCGTCGTTTTAAAATACAGATTGGGATAGTTAATAAAGAGAGCCGAGAGCCCTCTAGACAAGAAAGCGTTAATTTCTACCCTTGCTCTATCATTTTATTTAAGTATTTCTATTATACTTTTTTGTTTGGTTGTTTGGTGGGCCTTGTTTTATTCGTGCAGGGTTTTTGTGCAGGCTTTTTGGAGTTTGTAAGTTTTGCTGGGAAGCTGATCATGCAAATTCATTTTCCTTTTCTTCCCCATTTTTGGGTGCTTGTGCTTATGCACCGTAGAATGTTCCTAGGTTGTCTTGTACTTTTGTGTAGTAAGGACCTTGTGCTCTTAGGTTTTTTTGCCTTTTACTTTTGTAGCTCTCTGGAGTGTAGTGAGTGCGGGGTCCTTTTAAGGACTTTGTAACTTTTTTTCCTGAATTAACATGTAGGCCCCTCTGTGAGTTTTATTTAAAAAAAAAATACTATGTGAACTCTTGACAAGTAGCTATATAAGTTTTGTAGGCAAGTTGTTTGGACGAATATGAGGCTCCATTATTCTTTCAAGGCAAGGTTCAATAGTTGAGTTTTGAGGATCAAGTTGTCTCCTTCTCCTGAGCAAACTTATGTGACTCGAAGCCGGTTCACAACAATTAATTGGTTGAATCCGGTTCAGATTACTAAAATGATTTATCAATCTATTCAGATTTTTTTTTGGGTTAAAACCCACAGAGGGGCCTACGCGTTAATATCGGTAAAACGGTTACAGAAATCCTTAAAAGGATCCTCCAGCTCACTAATGCTCATAAGAGCTACAATGCAAAAAGAAGAAAAACCTAAGAGCCGGTGGTTCCTTATCCTAAGAGTACACAAATAACAGGAATAAGAGAAAGGGCTGTGAATAAGCAGCACCCAAAATTGGAAGATCCAATATAACTCGTTATGCACATCTTCCTGCAAAATTTATATTGAAAGTAGAGAAGCAAAGAAAAATCCAAAACAAAGAGTACCTTGCAGTCGTTGATGTTCTGTGCCATTAAAGAAAATACCCACCTGTAAAGAACTCTCAAACCAGAAGTATTAGCTTGATGAAATAGCCAACAGGATAATAATTTAATAACATAGAGATAGCAACTGACAATATAACCCATCAGAAAGTCAAGCCGGATCCACCAAGCCCAGCTAATAAGCAGGTAAAACCTCTTCCCCAAACCATCTAAAACAACCCATTGATGTCTAAAACCACAATTACACTTATAGCAATTATTAACACCGTATACCTGCAACCTCCCGCACCTCACAAACCTACTAAAAAAGTAAATCCCAGAAAACAACATACAGATGAGCGAAACCCCCCACTTTCTCCACCTGCTCCAACTAAAAAACCATAAGAGAATTTACTGCCAGCAGATAAAAAGAAGAGACCCAGCCTTACAATTCTCATTGAACATCCTGAACCAGTCAAAATAAAACTCCAGAATACACACAAAAACAACACCAGCCAAAAGAGAACCAAAACCAGCCAACAAAAACAAAACCAACTCACAGCACAAAACCCAGACCGAAGGATACATAATCATAAATTTAGATATGACGAATGTAAAGTAAACCGATCTTCTCAAGATTAATCATTCCTATAAGAGGAATAGGCAGCTCATGCACAGGATGCTCACGCAGAATATCACTTTGAGAACCAAAATTAGCCAGCCAATCCGCACAAGCATTACCTTCACGATAAATATGGGAAATAGTAAAGTTGAGCAAAGAGAGAGCAATTTTAATCTTCCTAATAGTGTAAAAATTATGAGGGAAACAAACATCTTTCTCGTTAATAATGTGAATAACAAGAGTGGAATCCACTTCAATATCCACATTATGTAAACCCATTCTTAAACATAACTGTAAACCATGCTCCAAAACCTTTAATTCAGATGTCAAAACAGAGCAAGAAGGCAGCGGAGCAGAATAAACCACAATGGGGTTACCGAGGTGATTCCTAATAATACCACCCATACCAGCTTTGCTAATCTTAACAGAGCCGTCAGTATTCAACTTAACAAATGGTATGGAAGGTTTAACCCACCTGACCATACACACCCTATTGTTTCTAACAAAACTATTCTGAATCCCAAAGTAATCCGCCAGGAGCTTGCTGTTATGAAAATTTTTTGCAGAAATAAGATTCACCTCAATCAACTGAAGAATTTTATACCTAATATTGGATATAATAAGATTAGCATTCATATTAATACCCAAATGTTTGGACTCATTCCTACCTTTCTAAAGATACCAATTAAATAATGACAATAGGAAGTAAATTATGAATATGACATTTAGTTTTAGTAAACCAAATCTTAAAAATCTCCGCCATATCATAATCCGCATTGAAAATGCCAATATCCATTAAATTGAAGAAATGAGTCCAAACATTAATGGCAATAGCCCCATTAACAAACACATGTTGAATGCTCTCAATGTTATAACAACATTGACATTTAGAAACATCAATCTATTCAGATAAATATGAGTATATAATCATTAGCTAAATATGAATGAATTGGCCGGTTGGGCATCTCTTTTTCATTAAAAGAGGTTGAGAAATAATAGTGTAAAAGTATTTATAAAATATTTTGAAAATTTTGTTCTTGATAACTTTTTTTTTTTTAGCAATTTAATAGAAAAATACATTTGCACACAATATGTGATTCTCAAATTTCATTTAAGCTCCAAATTAATAACAAGGAACAACATAATCATCTTGCCTTACCGTAAAAGAGCTCGAACCGGCTCACGAGCTGAGCCTCATCAAGCTCAAACTCGAGCTCATTTACTAAACAAGCTCGAGCTCTACTCATGAGCTCGATAAACTTGGCTCGCGGACCCATAAACGAGTCGAGCTCACTACACCCTTAGTCATGAGTAGGTCAACCCATGACTACAACATAGGCCTAATAGTAGAGAATCATTCATAAATCACTCTTAATGATAATTACACACTTAAGAAATAAATCTAATAATTAGCATAATGGTAAAAATAGCTTGTAATATGTGAGTGATCGAGTCAAGCAGAATTGTGAGCCAGCATGGACTCGACTTGATCAATGGCTCGCGAGTCGAGCTCGATGAGTTGAAAAGTCAAGCTAGAGCTAGGCCTAACTCGACCCATTAGCTCGCAAGCAAGCTTTTTTTGAAAATATTAATATAAAATACCTTAAAATATATTAGCATTCATGATTTTGAATATAAAATAATTAAGAATATGTAAAATTTATATCTCACTTTATTATATTAATTGAGTATTTATTTTGTTTCTTCTAACTTATCATTCTTATTACCATTTTATTTTAATAATTGTTTGAATCATAATCACTTTCTCTCTTTAGTCAATTCATGAGCTGGCTCACTCCTAGAATGAAGCTCAAACTTGAGCTTGAACTAGATTAATTAATCAAGTTGTTGAGCTTGACTTGACTCATTTACACACCCAGCTGAGAGCAACAATCAACCCATCATTCCATGATGGCCTATAATTTGTCCCTTAAAGAGGCAAGATGAGGATCCCTTTAATGTCTAAGGAAAACTATATTGATCAATTCTTCAAGCTCTTATTTAATCTTTAAACTTAATTACTAATTTCTATAAATGATATAATATCTAGCTCAAAATGAGTCATCAATACAAACAAAAAGTTGTATTATCTATAACTACTGAGAGAGTTACATTCAAAAAGGAAAAGAAAATTTATAGATTTTTCAATCCCTTTAAGAACCTTGTAATCATTTTGATCAATTAATACGTAAGTACACTGTGGGTTTTATCCAAAAAAAAAAATTGTTTTATTATTTGTATTTGATTGAATTTTAAGAGTAAATTATCATTATTTTTTTGAAAATCACAAATATTCAATAATTGTTCTCCAAGCAAAGAATTTTCAAAAAAGCTCCTTATTTATTTTTTTGCATTAATTAATTTTAACAAATATGAAAATCTCTATTGGTAAAATAATCATGATTGTATTTTTCACATAATGAGTATTTTATTAAATTTTTAAATATATCTGATCAATTATTGGATCATATGCATTAATACTTTCTTTAATGATTTTGAAATGAAATAAATAGTTTTGATCACACATTTTTAAGGCCTTAATATTGAAATCTTAATGTAAAGGAAGTGCCATTTCTTATTTATATCAATAATCGATTTAGTGGCCATCTTCTATTATTATATAGCCTTATGTTAAACTTCTTTTTTGTATTGGTCTTGAGCTCACTTATCATCTTTAAAAAACATGCATTGATTAGTGGGCATCTCCAGTCTCAGCTAGTTCATATCAAAACTATTCTCAGAAGGAGACAGTTTCCAATTTTGAACAATATGATGCAAATGAAAGTATATTTATCACTAAGGTTTTGTTTGAGACAACTTTCTTATTACTTTATAAAGCAGCTTTTTAATAAATAAAAATTATTTGAAAAAGGAAATTTTGTACTGGAAAGCTAGCTTTTTAAAGCAGAATGAAAGCTTTCTCAAACAAAGCCTAAGTTATGCATTGTGGAAAGCAATCAGCACTTAATCAACTTTGTGTCTTATTACTGCATTTAGCATGGCTTAGTTTTTTATTTATTTATTTATTTTTTATTTTTTTTATGAACCCCATATAAGGGCCTACACGTTGATTAATTAAAATAAGTACAAGTCCTTAAAAGGTCCAAATAGCTTGTTATCACTCAAAAGAGCTATAAGCAAAAGAAAAAGACTTAATGTGCCTTCAGACCTTAATATAGTACAAGTCAATCACCAAAAGAACCTAAATCTATAGTAGATCAAGAGGACACATCCCAACAAGAAGAAAAAAATAGAACTAAATGATAAAAACAGGAATCTGCAACAACATCCGAAAGACCTACAAAAGGATAAAGCACTAGAATAGATCCAAAGAATAAGCCCCAAGGAAACAAAACCACCTTGGTTGAACCCCTAGGGACCATCCACCCACAAGCAAGGGAGAGAAGGACTGCACCAAATCCTGCAAAAAGAAACTCTAAATTAAGAAAAATAATAGGCCAACGAGGAGAGCGCAACAACACCAGGTTCAGCCAAACAAGGCAAAGAATGAGCCAAACCAATCAAACAAGCTACTAGGCAAATCCAAACCAAATAGCACAAAACAGAGATCCCCAACAACAACATATTTTTATAGTTTCCTGAGCAACATTATAGGTTTCCAATAAGGCAACAAAAGCAGGCATTAGGAGGATTGAAGCTTTAGATCTTAAATCTTTGCCAATTAAGCATTTGAAATTCTAAGCACTCAATTTATTTTTACTTTTATTTTCTTTATCAAAGCATCTGAGAATCAATTATTTTTAATAAGAATAACATTAAAATTGTGATCATCATAAAAATCATCATAGGAACCAATGTTAACCCCCTCAACCACCAAAATGGCATCTGACAGTTCATTGTGGAGCCAGTCCAAATGATCATCAAAATTCATAGCCACAGAATCATGAGGTTTCCCTCCATCCAAAATAATAGGGGAAATAGAAATATTAATTATAGGTAACTTATTAAATACATTCAAACCATCTAGAAGAAAAGGAGAAGCATTAGAAAGGACCGAATTATTCTCCTGCGACCCCAAATTAACATCAATAAAAGCACTATGCTCAATAGAATCCATATTAGGAGACAAAACTAAATGATTTCTTAAATTATTGGAAGTAATAACAGCTGCATGCATATCAACCAAAGCATTACTAACACCCTTAGTAACAAAATTAATATTATTATCAAATGGGTCGACCACATCAGCAACATTAGACAACGTAGGGATTCATAGCCATATTGTCAAGGTTTTTTTGCAATTTTATGAGGAACAACGGTAGAACACCCATTCAAACATAAATTATTGGTAGCCATGTCACTAGAAATAACATCATTTAAATGGGTGAAAAATACGACAATCAACTTTCGAATGGCCCAAAGATTTGCAATATCTGCAAAAAGGAGGGAACACCATTTTAACTTATTGTATGTATCCAAATTTATCAGGACCAATCCACACCCTATCAGGTAGCTTTTGGTGATATCTAGCTCAACTAGCACACGAGAAAACAAAGGCCTTGAGCCAATGGAGATGATGTTATCGATTTTTAAAGACTGACCAAATAAAGAACCCAATCTGTGAAGGATACAGGGAGAAAAAAGATGAGGATGACCATAAGTTAGGGAAAGAATTCCAAGTCAGAATAACATGGGATTCCACATCAACAGAAATAAGGCGACCACTTGAAAAGTTTCATATAACAATTATTCACAAAATACTAGCATTGAGAAAAAAAACTCTAATTTAATCCAAATAATTAACTAATTTTATCAGTATATGCTTAGGATTGAAGACAATAACAGAGATATTGCCATTGAGTTTGATGTTATAAAATAAATCTCTGGATTGAATCGTGAAATTCTATGGTTAAAATTTTTTCTAATAAAAGAAAACTCAAATGGAGCTGCCAAAGCAATTATCTCCTCCTCCGAATCCATAACGAAGGTAAAACACGATGGGTACGTAGTGATTTTCAGTTCAGGAAAAGTTGTAGGGGAGAAGAGGTCTCAGATAAAGTATCTAAGAAAGATCTAGATTTGTTCACCCATCCAAAAAACCTGGATCATTCAGCCACTTAACCGCCATCCAGCCTGAGGAAAGGCCGAAGGGGAAAGATCAGGTGAAAAATCCCAAAATTTGTAAAAAATGTGAAGAGAAGAAGCATGGCAGGAAAGAGAAAACTTCCTTAAGAGCAATAACCACATGGAGAGCCACGGCGAGTGGAGTCATCGATGCGAGAAGGCCAGGGAAGGCGGCTAGGGCGAAGCCATAGTAGAGGATTCAATGAAAAAGTCCAATTAGTAATTAAATCAAATTCACTCAATGATAACATTGTTTAGTTATTGATGGATAGCAATTAGCTATTTAGGAGGGTGAATCAAACAAAGGGGATCACTACAAGAAATTCATCAAATACTTGCGGTTTCACCATTGCTATTAACCGGAGGTTTGACCGCCGGTAATAAACGTAAAACAGCAAGAACCGCCGTTGGTATTAAATTTTCATGACGGCCTTTAATGTCAGTTTAGCCGCCATTTTTAAGTGAAAATTTTTCAGGGTTTTAATCGCCAGAAACGTCGCTGGAAATGTCCCTAAAATTGAACCCCCTTCCTTCTTCCTAATTTCTTTTCCTGACTCATTTGGTTTGTCCAGAGAAAACCTGCGCCCTTGCCGAACTCTGCACTCAGCCTCCTGCTCGTTCGGTTCATCCAGAGAAGCCTCAACGCCCTCACTGAATTCTGTCCTAGCGTCGCCGACTGACTGACCTAGCCATTTCCACCCGCCAGCCTTAGTCGAAGTTTTTTTTTTTCTATATTTTTTGAGTAAACACTATCAATGTGCAACTAAACCAAAAACCTCATTTTTCACTAACAATATTAATTATGAAATTATTGCTCATGATCAAATCATTAACAACATAAATTAAATATTAAGAAAATAAACAACAACAAAAATATTATCAAATAAGGCCTAAATTTCAGACTTTATGTCCTAAACTTAGATTAGTTAGATATTATGAAAATATTTTTTTTATTAATGAGCATAAACTATATAAGCAAGCTTCCTTAGTGAGAATCAATTGTATGCTTGAATTGGAGTTGTTGATGTTAAATGGTAAAGAAGAGTATGTCACATGCTACTAAAACTACCAATATGGTGGTCCTAAGCAATGACACATCAAAGATTTTTCTCTTCCAATGAAATCTGAAATCTGAGCCCTTGGCCTATACATAGATGGCCAATACTATTGCATAGAATTGAATTTTTCTATAAAAGAAGCCATGAGTTGGATGAGGCCATAAAGTGATGTGGGAGGCTATATGCTTTGTAAATGTGAATAATGCATGAGGAATATGAGTGAAGGGGATTTCTACTCAACCCATTAGTTTACATATGTGGTCATAGTTGAAGTGTAGTTAAAGGTGAATAGTTCATTTAATTATTGATACATATATAGAAAACACAATGAAGAAAAAATTATTCTTTCACTTATGAGATTGTTTTCTTTCTTTTTTAATGTGAGAGAGTGTTTGGTTTGGTATATTTGAAATGCAAACATCATTAATCCATGCACAATAAATGCTGATTACATTTGTTTTGCAACTTATTTGTGAAAGAATATGTCTATGAACTAAGTCGTTGATTGCATCGACACTACATTAAAACAAAATACAAATATGATATTTTATAGACAAGTATTCAAACATCATATATTATTCGTCTTGAAAGTTAAGTGTTGTTTTGATGATAAGAATTTTTTTTGTTAAAACTCACAGAGGGGCCTACATGTTAAATAAAAAAAAAAATTACAAGTCCTTAATGGGTTCAAATGCTTTCTACTGCTCGAAGAACTACAATAAAAAAGTCATTAAACTGCTTGATGTTGAGAATTTGGTTAAGGGGTTTTAGTAACTTTTACGAATCAAGTCAAGATATGACCAACACGAAAAATATCTGCATGATAAGGTGCTATGAACTTATGGTAATTCCTATTAGCTATGTGCGATATATTTAGGGTAGCTTTATTTTTTTAAAATTGCAGAAATACAGATGTTTTGTTTATAATTTTTTGATTGCATGTACTTCAAAAAACTATGTTGTCAAGAATAATTATTTTTTGTGATCGAGTTTGGCTTTGTTTGGAAAAACTTTACTTTTTTCTGCTTTTGAAATTAAAATTTTAAAAAATAAAGTATTTTCTAGGCCACAATTTTTATTCTATCATTTTAAAATAATATTTTTATAACAAATTCTACCATAGCATAAAAATATAAATCAAATATTTTATCCAAAGAAATACTATTGTTTTAGTGAGCACTCACCCTACTAAAAAAGCAATAAAAGAATCAACCCAAACAAAAGGCTCATCATCTTGCATTTCAAAAATGGAGCAAATTTACATAATTTGGTAATTCAATATTTTAAAATTCTACCATTTTTATATAAAAGAAATTACATAGAACTAATTCAACAAAAACCTTTCATCATACAACAATTTCAAAATCAACCTTCCACACAAACTATTGGCATTTAAAATTTGGTTAATCATTGCACAATTTGAAATGTGCAATGTTTAACAAGATAAATTAAATGAATAGAGACATCATTATTTTTCTAATTAACATACTCACTTAACTCAAAATTTAAATAGAAATGAAATTGTGATGTTGGGATCTTAAAATTTTTTTTTGAAAAAAATATAGTGCTGAAGGAGATTGATATTGTTTAAATGACCATACGACGATTCACAACATGCCCAATAGGCTAATAAAATGCCAACATTGTTTGGCTCAAATAATGTCAATGTAAAGATTTACGAAGAAAAAATCCAATAAGTCTCGATCGATCCATCGACTTATCGGCATCAATATTAGAGTGGACCGGGTCCATGGACAAAAGTAGGGAGGAATAAATGGCACCTTAGAGCAAATTGTGCATCACAGTATTCTCAAAATAAATTAGGCAGGTTAGCCACATGGGAGCCATATTCTGTTGTCATATGAATACAAGTAATTATCCATCAAAAACATCAATGGTATCAGAAGCCAGTTAATCCAAATTACCTTCAATTGTAACAGTATCAGGATTAATAGCTCAAATCTTAGAAAATGGCAAGGAACTGAAGACAAGGGAGCCAATTAATAGAAGAGAAGTAAGATAAAGGACAATGGAGGTTGCTATCCTTCTTCACCTTTATTTTGTCTTTGCTTTGTTTTTTTTTTTTTTTTTTGTAGTATAGTAGTGTGAGTGCAGCTTAGCCCAAGTCTTTTTCAAACTCCATTAATTATAATTACTTTTTCAAAGTCCCTTTCAGCTCTCTCTTCTCATCCATGGAAGTGAGGCCATCGCTGCTTGCTTTGAGTTAAAAACCAGTCCTTCCTTCTTCTCCCAGTGTAAAAGGGAAGAGGTGGCTCTCAAGTTTATAAATTGATAGACCACATAGCACTCAAGCTACAGTGAAATAGATCAAGAGCAAAAGAACATGTTTGCTTCTTCTCAACCAGGTAAGAGAGGTAGAGATGAAAAAGCACCGAGCTTGATAGTTTGATCTCTGATACTTGATTTTTTTTTTTGGAAGGAAACATAGAGTCTTCAAACATGGAGCCCAAGGAGAAAATGGGGAGAGGAAAGATAGAGATTAAGAGGATAGAGAACACAACAAATAGGCAAGTCACCTTTTGCAAGCGTCGTAATGGCCTCCTTAAGAAGGCTTATGAGCTCTCTGTTCTCTGTGATGCTGAGGTCGCCCTTGTCATCTTCTCAAGCCGTGGTCGCCTCTATGAATATGCAAACAACAGGTTCTCTCTCTCTCTCTCTCTCTCTCTCTCTCTCTCTCTCTCTCTCTCCCCCTCCCCCTCTCTTTCTCTCTTTTCTTCCCTCCCTCTCTTTCTCTCTTATAAAGATGAGTTTTTATAAGTATTTTCCTAACTTCGGGGAAAGCAAGTATGCAAGCTATAGTCTCATGTCTTTTCTTTTGGCTGCTTTTTGATTGGTTTCTAAGCAATAGATGAAGAAATGGATTCCCTTTGGTTTGTTGAGGAAGAGAAGTTTCACAAAAAGGGTTTCTTGATGCCTTCTTCCTTCTCATCTCATGTTGGGCTCTTCTTTGTTTAGCGTAAAAGTTCAATAAAAAAGGGATTTTTAGCAATATTTCACTTCTCTCATCCGTTTGGGTTTTTCTTTATCACGGAGATCTGAATCAGAAGGCTAACTGCTTCATTAAAGATGGAAAAAAATGAAATAAAGAGAAAAAACCGTGAAAGGAGCAGTTTTTTTTACCCAATATTGTAATAAAAATAGCTAGGCATCTTCCTCTCCTCTTTTTTATTTCCATTTTCTTTATAGCTTCATATTGAGATCAAGAGATCTGAACTGTGATTGATTCTGGATTCAGCTGAGTGAACGAAGCTTAGATAGATTTAGTACTGCTGTGTTTATATTTGCTTCCCCTTTCTAGTCTTCTTCTTCTTCTTCTTCTTCGCATTTCAGCTAAAATAATAATAAAAATGTCTCCTTTCTCTATTGCTTCGAATCTCAATCTTTACAATTTAGATCCAAGCTGTTACCACAAAACGTCCTTCTTTCTCTCTTTAAACGTCACCCATCAGAGACTGAAGGAGCTGTCACACTTCCATTAGCCCTTTCCTAATTAAACAAAGCACCCTTATCTCTCCACACAGGTAATTAGGGTTTCCATTAAAAAAATTAGGATTTTTCTATGATTACTGTTTGTCATGAATCAAAATCAAATCTTTGTTATAAATATCACGAGATTGTTCCATTTCTTCAGAAACTGACACCATCCCTTCCGCCATTTCACCATTTCTCCACAAACCCTAAAAATCGAATTTTTTTTTTCTCCATGGGAGAAAGGTTTTCGAGGTCATTTATGAGAGCGGTCTCACCGCGAGAAGAAAGATCAGAAAGGTACGAAAGAGGAGCCAATGGGATGAAGGCAATCCGTACGAGGGTCTTGCATGGGGAGTTTCCAATGGAGAAGAAAGGCATAGGCGACAAGGTCAAGTAGGGTAAAAAATGGAGTTTTGAGTAAGAAGATGATTATACAGTGGGTAAAGGGTTGATTGTCTCCACGTGGCGGATTCAGAGATGAGAGGAAGAGCAGCCAATCATATCGTGGGATCTCGTGCCAGCGTGGCAGATGGGAGCCAATAGGATCCTCGAGGAAATTAAGGTATCAATGCTTGAGGTGCAGAAAGGGAGGCAAGTTACAGTATAGGTTGTTTGAACTTAAATTTTATTTCAATATAGATTGTTTGAAGTTATTTGACTGTATGAACATATCCCCAATGGTACAACCACTGATTATTTTATCATTTTTCAGAAGAGGCTTTAGTCAAAACCAATCCAATCAATTTTAAAGCTTGAAAGTTTGCGCTGGTTTGTATAATAATGTATGAAAATTTGCTATATGCCTTTTTTGGTGAGGAAAAGTATGCGTTGAAGGAGGTTGAGTTGACTTGACGGTAATGAAATGATATAACCTTGTTGGAATGTCTTTTGGTGTTTTAAATGGACAAGACGTGTTCAAAAGTTTTTTTTTTTTCTTTTGCTTGCAGTTTATATGCAAGCTTGCAAGCAAGCTTGATAATTGACAGATGGAATGAATAGATTTTATATAATCTTAATGACGAAAGATTTGTCATGTCAAAGGTTTCTGGACAATAGATGAAGCCTGGTGTGTTGGAATGATAGCTTCAAATGATGATAACATCTAGAAAAACAAGCAAAATCTATAAGAAATCAGAGAGGCAAAATTTTGTATTTGACAGTGAGATCTTCGAGAATCTCTAAGCTTGTTTTTTTTTTTTTCTTTTTTTTAATAAGGTTTAACATTGTGGAGAAGAAGAAACAGAGTTGAAACTGGTTTCATCTTTGTTTCTCAATTTAATATGGTGTATAGAATTTTGCTTCTAATACCATAAGAGTCCAATGACTATTTGAAGGCTACTTATTCATTCTTGTTGTTTTCTTGAGGGTTTTTTTTTTTTTTTTTTTGGTTGAAAAGTAACTTGCAGCAAATCTGTTAAATGTAAATGCAGTATGTTGAAGACATTTAGTTTTCTAAAGAACATTTATACTCAAAAGAGTTGTAAAATCACTTATTTTATTTAAAATCATAATATTACATACAAGCATTCACTTTAACTTGAAACTCTTATAGGAAGGACAAAGATTGCTGTTGGCATATATCAACTAAGGGATTGTTCCTATTGTCTATTTCAATGCTATATATATTTTGCTTGTAATCTAGTTGATATATTACATCTATAAGACTAGTAATAATGTAATTGCATTTTGTGTTTATAAATTAAAAAATGATATAGCTTTCGAAATATAAGTACAATTTTCAAAAATTAGTTATTTTATTTTATTGAAATTAGAACTATATTAAGCATTTGTGTGTTTAAATTTTAAGTATTATATTTTCAAGTTTATCACTTTAGCATTAGCGAGTTAAAAATTCTTTTAAGGACTTGTACTTTTTCTTTTAATTAACGCATAAGCCTATAAGTGGTTTTATCCAAAAAAAAAAAAGTTGCATAAAAAGTAAATTGCAAATGAGCTATTGTAAATGGTATTAAAGTATTTTAAATTTACATATTCCTTGTATATATATAGAATTTCTTATGTATCCAAATTTGATCTTTTTTAAAATGTATCCCATTGTCTTTTGGAAGAAAAGTTGATTATGTGCATTTTAAAAAGGTTAGACATAGAAAACTTAACATAAAAAACAAAACCATTTGATTACCTGATAATCGAAAAATGTGTTTTCTACAAATATAAATATGTCTATATTAGTCATCTGTTAGAATTATATGAGTAATTAATTAGACAAATTCAATCATTTGAATACAAATTAAAGCCCAACGTTGTAATTAATTTTTGTTAGATAGTGTCAACTTACTTTTAAATGTTAGTTTAAATCTAAATTAAAGTTGACAGAAGTTTTGTTATTTTATATGTAAGATAATCAAGGTGGATTTAAAATAAAACAAATAAATTAAGTATCAATAATCCACCTTTGTGTCTTGATGCACCAAAGCAATCAAAAAGTTGAAGAGACAAGAAACAAAACAAATGGATACGAGAAGTTCTAGCAATGAAAAATGATGTGTGTCTGCTTTATTTTCAATGTAAATCTAATTTCATGTATCAAATGTAGAGAAAAGTTTTGGCTCGATGTAAGTAGAGTGATCAGTGTACAAGGTGTTGCATCATCCATCTTGTGATATCCATAAGAATGTCTATGAAATGCAACTACATTTACTAGCTGACGAGTTATACCTCTGATGTTGGTTAAGATTACTGTGCGGGTGTTCCCCACAGTGTTTTAGAATACATTTATTTGATTCAACCATTTTATTCTCTAATTTCTTGGTGCTTCAAATATGTGGTTTTTATGTTTTAATCCATTTTTTAGGGATGGCAATTAGATTGTTCATACCATAATTATTAGGATGTGAAAGAAACTTTGGATGTAGGAATATTTTGTAAAATACATGGGAAGCAAATAGTTAAATAGACAAGGGAGATGGAACTCAAAAAAGTATATATATATATATATATATATATATATAGCAATCTTAGTTACATGTTTTAAAAAGAATCACTTAAATAAATAAATCTTTAATACATGAGTTTTTTGGGAAATGCAACATGATTTTATTTCATGAACAAGCTAATGGTAATAATGAGTAGGGATAGAACCAATGACTTTATGGATGAGAGATGAGGTTCGACCACTAGGCTAAGGCCCAATTCCAAAGGTGTTCCCAATGTACATACATATATAAGATGGGTGACATGCAGGCTAATTATAACATAAGATAAGCACGAGGCCATGTGCGAATCTAAAACATTTATCTTGATTGTGTCCATTGAGATTGATACTTGAGATCATTAATTAGAAACCAAGAAATATATCAAGCTAAGTGGCCTAGCACCAGCATCACTGGATAATATAACGGGTCCAACTACTTCGACTCAATTAAAAAAAGTTGCAACTGAGCATATAGCACCCGTCACCAAGATCCAATTGAAGACCATAACCCATGAAATTTCTTATTCAGTTGTTTTATTTGATCAGTATGTGGATATTATATATGTGTCAAAGTTTTATATAATGTATGTGTGATTGGATTAAATTTAAATTCCAAGACTTTTGAAACTTAAATTTTAATAATATGAGGATATTAATATGTTAAAATGAGATATTATAATTGATTATAATATTTTTAAAAGGAAGGTTAGCCATGAAGGTTAGATGAATTTATTCCATATGATAGTTATTCCCTAAAGACGTGGTTATATGTACTTATATGTTGGAGGCTGGCCACCATAACTCCTCCCTCTGCTACTAATTTGAAAATAGTGACTTTTAAACACTTATAATAACTTTTATTTTTTGTAGAATAAATTTCTTAAAACATTTAATGATTGAATTTGGAGTAAATTCCAAGTGATGGCTAGCTTGGTGGTCACCAAATCATCTTTAGTGAGTTAATCGGTTTTATCATTCCGTGTTTTGTAAAAATATTTTATTTTGAATTTATTTGGCTCTATACCTACTCTGGGATAAATTTTTTCCTCAAAAAAAAAAAAGATCTACTTAGACCCTCCTATAGTGGTCGGTCAAACCAAGGATGATATCTTACCTATTGTTACTCTAGTTTGGATTTGGTGACCTTAAACCCTTTCTAAATTTTGTGAAACTCCAAAGCAAAACTTAAGGCATCCTACTGTCATTCTCCAGCTAATTTTAGAATTTTCTATGATTCTAAACTCTTCCGCTAAAAGCATAAATCCTAATTAGTCAAATTAGCCAAACTAGAGTTTTTCTAAATATGGCAATTTTAAAATTCCCAAAAAAACCGAACTTCTCAAAAAAGTTATGAAACCTTTTCGATCACAACTAGATCATCTTCTCTAACTCTCGAAAGTGATTTGAAGGTTTTTGGGCAAGTATTTAGGGAGGTCTAGCCAATTGAAGTTAGTCTAATTATGCTATCTAAAATTTCATACCCAAACTCTAGGCTGACCCTTTTTACACTCCCAACTTACAATTCACCACCAAATTAAGTCTACCATATTTTTCACTTGCATAAGACGCTTGTAAAATGTTACAACTCAATTTAACCCGCATAACATGGCCTCTCCTACAGGCCACATTAAGATAATGTTTTTTTTTTTTTTTTCAAAGGTTGAAATATATATATCAAATCTTCATTAGGTGGTCAAATTAGGTCAATGCATCTATAAGTTAGGCACACGATCCATTATAGATATATGGTGCGCATAATGCTAGTTATAAATATCAAATCAATATGGATCTAAAGAAATTCATTATAATTCTATTAGCCGAGATGTTGTCAATTGAGCCAAAGCCCTTTGTTAAAGCCAACGTAATAATTATACAACAACAACAACAACATCAAGCCTTTATCCCACTACGTGTGGTCGGCTACATGAATCTTTTTTCTCCATTGTGTCCTATTAAAAGCCAAATTCTCGTTTAAATCTAATAAAGAAAGGTCATTCCTAATATTTTCTAACCAAGTCTTTTTAGGTCTACCCCTACCTTTCTTAACACAAGTCAAATCTAATACCTCTACTCTCCTAACCGGGTCATCGGAAGGCCGCCGTTTTATGTGACCAAAACCATCTAAGGCGACTTTCTCTAATCTTATCTTCTACTGGAGCTACTCCAACCTTTTCACATATATGCTCATTTCGTATCCTATCTCTAAGGGTAAAGCCACTCAACCACCTGAGCATTTTCATCTCTGTCAAACTTAACTTAGTATTATGCTTCTCTCTTAAAGGCCAACATTTGGCACCATAAAGCATTGCAGGCCTCACTACCATCTTATAGAATTTTCCCTTAAGTTTGAGGGGTACATTTCTATCACATAACAAGCCTGATGCATTCCGCCACTTCAACCATCCAACTTGAATTCTACTGATAATATCCCCATCTATTTCACCATCACTCTGAACAATAGATCCAAGATACCTAAAACGTGTACTCTTATTAATGACTTGATCGCCCAAAGTCACAATCCCCTCACTAGGTCTATTACTACTAAAATTACACTCCATATATTCCGTTTTAGATCTACTCAAGCGAAAACCTTTAGACTCTAAGGTTGACCTCCATAATTCAAGTTTACCTTCAACTCCCTCTCTAGTCTTATCAACAAGGAGAATATCATCAGCAAAAAGCATACACCAAGGTACATCATCTTGCAAATGTCTAGTGAGAACATCCATGACTAAAGCAAATATGGTAGACATGTTACGATCTCTTATTTATGGTGACAATTATTTCAACAAGGTCAGCATCTTTCATGCTATTTTTCTTAAGTCATGAACCATTTGAAGGCTAAAATGGACTATATTTGAAGTTAAATGTCCTCCTTAAGAAGTTATTGGACAGCACTTAGCTGGTATCGCAGAAATAAAGGATGGGAAGAATAATTCAGGATAAACTCAACATGATTTTTACTAATCAAGTTAAGAGTATAATGGATGCTTTATGCCGACCAAAAATAATAATAATAAATCCAAGATATAATTAAATTTTCTTAATATATCATAAGGAAACTAAATAGCTATTATTTGAAGGGTTTTAATGGGATATCATGGAGCTATCTTAAGAGAATTCTTCTTTTCTATCTAAGAAAATAAAGTAACATATATCTAAGGCAATCCAAATCTATCCTAAATCAATCAACCCCTCAACCCATTTTCATCATGTCCTTGTTGTTTCACTGTTGTGAACAGGTGTTAAACTTATGTAAATAGCTCCTAAGGAAGGATATTGTTAATCTTTTAGTGTCTCCAAAGAGGCATAGGAAACCCTTATGGATTACATAACATGATATGTGTTTTTGTCAGAAAGATTAAGGATATAATTCTGTACAATCAAATTATAATATAATTTGCAGCAATGATAATTGAATTTAATCATCAATTGATTGAATTTGTGTAAACTTGTGTTATTTTTTTTCTTTAATCAACTTTTCTATTTTTGCTTATTTTTTCTCTCATTACTTGAATTAGGTTTCACTTATTTCCTAATAGAAGGCTTCTAGAAACATAACTAAAGTCCTTGAGAGCCTTATGGATCACATGCATAAGGATAAAAATGACAAAATGATAATTATTCATATTTGCCTCGACTTCTTCATTAATAATGTTAATGTCTAGGGATCATTTAATAAATGTAGAATCAAAATATCCAAATCTCAGTCATCTTTTTTGTTTATTCGCTTGGCTACCAACCAAGAGAATAAAAAGAGGGGCACTCTTAAGGAAAAAAGAGGAGTTGTTGGTTTTAATTCCAACAATGGTTAAACTTCCAACCATAGTAAGGGAAGCTCTCATTTGAACTCTTGCAGTCATCTTCTCTCCATATGTCCAACCCTCATATTCATAGTAGGAGTTCTATTCTCCCTCAATTAATTAGTGAAACAGATAAAATGTTTTGTGCTCTTATTTTAAACTTTATATGGAGTATAATCTCTGCACACCCCTTTTCAAGCGAAGATGGTTACTGTATCTCTATGCAATCATGAATATAGGTAGATCTCATTTAACCAAATAATCTTTTGCTTGCTTTTGGTTGTTTTTTAAAATTAATTTCACTTGGTCACTTATTTTGTGCATTCATTCTTTTTCCCTAATTAGTTGATATATGAAATAAAATAACTTTGATCTTATTTAAATTTTTCTTCAAAAATCTAGTGATCTAAGTAGATAAAGTTCATTTTTTGTAAAGTGTGAAGGGAACCATTGATCGATACAAGAAGGCAAACTCTGATAATTCCAACTCTGGATCAATATCTGAAGCAAATTCTCAGGTAAGTTGTTTATGCATGATAATAATACTATAAATTTCTCTATTTTCTTTTTCTTTGCAAGTTTTATAAAAATAATTTAGTTTTATTTATAAGCTTGAGATTGATGAGTAAACATTTTTATTACTCCTGTGTTTGTGCCTGTATGGATAATACAAATGTGAAGAACTTTTTTATGTTAAATTTCAACTTTAAGGCTAGCTCGAGACTATAGGCTTTGTTTGAGATGACTTTCTTACTGCTTCTTAAAGCAGCTTTTAGTACAAACTTAAAATTTTTACACTAAAAAGCTGATTTAAGATGTCGTAAGAAAACCGTCCCAAACGAAGTCTAAAAATGGATCAATACTGATAGAAATCGAATGAAGTAGAAACCTTAAAATATAATAATGCCTTTTAAGTTAATTTTTTTGTGAACCAACATTAATGAGTTGATTATAAAATTACCAAAACTGGATTTAATCAAAACATACACACCCTATCAAGGAGCTAATTTATACAACCTTATGATACTTTTAGTAGAGAACATGCATTAAATGAACTGTCATTAATCTATTTTATTTAGCAAATAATTACTTGCAATTGAATAAACATTTAGGCCAAATGAAAGTTTTTGAAATTGCCAATCGATCATTGCTCAACTTTTGTCTGGATATTTCATGATCATGAAACCAGATTTGGTCATCAGTAACTTAGCTAGCCTTCAGTCTACAATTATGTTGATTTTCTTATATAATAGGATTTTATCAAATATATATCACTATTCCATTTAAATATTATATATGTTTGTCAAATTGATGATCTCTAGCTCTGACATTTCTCTATTTCTGAACAAGTATTACCAACAAGAGGCCACAAAACTACGTCAGCAAATCACCAACTTACAAAATTCCAACAGGTAATACAAATATCTGATCAATGATCCTTTTTTTAACTAAAATTGTAATTTGTATAGAATTTTTAATGCATTTAATTAGGAATTTGCTGGGTGATGCTCTCACCACCATGAGCTTGAGGGACCTGAAACAACTGGAAACAAGATTGGAGAAAGGCATCAACAAAATAAGATCTAAAAAGGTTTAAATTTGATAAATTCTTACAAGCTATTAATTTCAATCTATTTAACCAAATTTGTTATAATTTTCTGGTTGCTTTGCTCATTCAGAATGAACTGTTGCATGCTGAGATTGACTACATGCAGAAAAGAGTAACAACAACAACAACATAAATTCATTTTAATTGAATATTTTTCTTACTTCATTCAGATTGAATTTATATTTATTTACTATTTTGCAGGAAATGGACCTGCAAACTGACAACATGTACCTGCGTAATAAGGTTGGCCTAAGTTAGTCAGGCTTCGTTTGGGACGGCTTTCTTTCTGCTTCTTAAAGCAGCTTTTTAGTCTAAAAATTAAAATTTGTATACTAGGAAGCTGCTTTAAAAAGTAGAAAGAAAGCCGTCCCAAACAAAACCTCAGTCTTTAAATTCTCACACCATAAATTATTTTCAATGTAGTAACTATTCAATAAATTAATTAATTAATAAAATATCTCTTACTCTCACAAAATCAACAGATTTGTCTGTGATATACTGTATGTTATTGAAAAATATCAACTTTATATAATTTTTTTTCTAAAAATAACTGTGAATATATTTTGAAGATATCTGATAATGAAAGAGCACAGCAGCATCAGCATATGAATATATTGCCATCAACAAGCGCAGAATATGAAGTTATGCCTCCATTTGATTCCAGAAGCTTTCTGCAAGTTAATCTGTTGGATCCCAATGATCATTATGCTCACCAGCAACAAACAGCTCTGCAACTTGGGTACACATTGATAAATATTTTGATGTTTATAAGGAATATATCTACATAATTTGATCCAGCAGTTATATATTCTTTGAAAACAAAATTTTCAGGTAATGGAGAATTGCTGCAATGATAGCTTGGAGATGCTAGCTGAGTTTCCCAAGTATCAGAAGAAAATATATTTGGTATGTTTTGTAAGGAAAGTCTGGATGCAAAGCTTAAGAGTTGGTGATGGTTGTGCAATAGACTTTTCTCTATATTATTTTATGGAACTGGTGTCATAGGCTTGTTCAATGTTGAGACTTTATAAGATATTATATGTAGGAGTATCATAATCTTATTTGATGGTTTTTCAATAGTTCATATGAGCAGTAGCTGATAAGAGAAGGATGGAGGATAGGATTGTCTTCCTTGATTTGGAATTTATCAAAATATAATTATATGATTATTTATAGTATGAAAACTTCATTTATACTTTATTTTGTAGCTATATATATAATACAAAAATTTCTTCCTCTTAAATTTGGTATATAATCATTTACAAAGCTCAAGCCAATAATGAATTCCAGGCATAAATCTTAAATCATGAAAGAGGAAGCTTTGAGGATTGATTTTGTTATGGTAAATACTATGCATTTTTATATGCTAATGTTATCAAACAAAAGAGGAAAAAATTAAGTTTTAATATTTTGATCAATGTTTAATTATGATGGATTTTGAAATCTTCGGATTTATTTTGAGATGAGTGCAATATATGAATAATCAATATATTATACTTATCTCAAGACAAATCTAATTATTTTCCTCCCAATTAGGATCTGCATTCAATGCATCAATCATTTTATAAAGATCAAATTAATTTATAACTTTTTTTTTTGTGGATAAAATTGACGGAGGGACCTATGTGTTAATATAAAAAAATATTTACAAGTACTTAAAGGATATCTAGGGCCACTAAAGTTCAAATAGTTAGATCCAAAGCAAAAAAAATGAAACTAATTAAATGCTTAAGATCCCTACTAAAATACAATTAAAGAAGAAAGAATATTCTATGAGAAAGCAATGAGCCGCCATTCAAAAAGGAGCCAAAAGCCAAAACAACCAGACAAGAACAGAGCATTAGTAGAAGCAAACCATCAACACCAGTCCATTCGACCAAAATCCAAAGGCATAGTCCATAAACCATACCTGTAAGAAAAATAAAATGAAACAAACTTCCAAACATAATCAGAAAAGCACATTCCCCAAAAAGAAAAAAATACACCACCAAAACAGAAGCTGATCAATAACCAGATGACCAGCAAACACAAATAACCAGCCAGAGAACAACCAGATAAGTCCACCACCAAAAAAAAAACCCAAAAACACTTGCTAAAAAAAACCCATACCATAAGGCCAAAGCACTAGAGGAACAAAACATTGCCCCAACACCAATAGCAGAACTAATCCAAAGACTGATTAGAATGAGCATAGATCTAGTAGTTCTGCCAACATTTTTTTTTCTGTTAAAACCCACGGAGGGGTGTACGCGTTTATAATAAAAAACGATTACAAAATCATTAAGAGAGACCATTAGCTCGCTACTTCTCAAACGAGCTATAGAATAAAACAAAAGAAAACCTAAGAGCTGATTTTTTCCACTAAGCCAGATTAAAAAAAGACCTAATAACATGCTAAAGATGCCCAAGCCTCCAAAAAAGAAAGATCAAGATATATGAACTTGAAGCACAATCTTCCTGCAAAAATCATTGAATCGAAGACAGCCATGAACCAATCCACCTGAAAATAAAAGAGGCTGCAACACAAAAAATTATAACACAAAAGAGCATATATGTGATATAAATAAGAGGCAAAACCTAACTCAATAAGGTAGTAAATATAAAAATGACTGTAAGTAAAAAGAAGCTGCCAGGAAATAGAACCACTAATAGGATGAATACTAAAAGATCTTAGGTAAGAATTAAACTAGAAAACATCACCCAGGTGTTCCACATGCCACTCAATCCTACCAACAGGAATAAGCATAAACACCCAACCATAACTGGACACAGCAGAACACCCCAAAGCCTCCAAGTTAACCCCAACCATCAGGCCATGAAATAACCATAAGGCAACCCAGCCAAGAAATCCAACACCAGAGTAGTAACAGGGGAACCCCAAAGCCCCAAAACACGGCTATGGATACCCTGTAACGAGCCCACAAAATAGCTGCACCAAGCAACCCGACAATACACTACAGCAAAATCACCCAAAACCGACGGTTTTTTCTAGCGGCTTTGATGGTAAAACCGGCTGTTTTCAAAACCACCGGCGGTTCTCAAACCGCCGGAAAAAATGGCGTAGGAAACATTTTGCCGGCGGTTTTTGCCGACGGTCTTCTGGCGGCTTATACCACCGGTTATTACACAGGTTTGTACCGGAGGTGTTCCGGCAGTTGCGCCATCGGTAAACGCCGATAATTTTACCGACGGCTCACCGGCGGTCCCTTCACCGATGGCTGGCCGGCGGTTACAGCGGTCAGCATGCGTTAGATAAACCGCCGGCAAGCGTCAGTACATCGTCGGTACGACACCGGCGGTTACCCGGCGGCTTGGCCGACGGTCTTACCGGCGGTCTAGACCGCAGGCCTTTCACCGGATGACCGACGGGTGCTGTCGGTAGATCGCCAGTATATTACCGACGGTTAAAAGAAATTACCGGCGGCGTCAATCAGTCGTCCAGTATCGTCATTTCCGGCGGCTAAACTGCCGATTAGCCGCCGGAAACCTGTAGCACCTGAAAAAAAATTGACAGCTTCCCTTCTATTTGAGGGAGGTTCACCCTAAATTCTAAACCTGCACATAAAGCAATATATAACACCAAGTTTTGGACAACACGCTGCTATATTCAATCAACCATCACAAATATATACATAAGCACAACCAAACAAAATAATAAATGTAAAAAAAGTTAATATGTTCAACCATCAAACATAAGTTCACAAGTTTACAAGTTCATAATAAACATAAAAAAGTTCTACTCCTCAGCTGTATCCTCGCTGTCTCGAGATGCTTGTCGTTGTCTCGAGATGCTTATTGCAACCGCCGTTATTACCGGCGGCCATATAACCGCCGGTCAAGGCCGCCGGTATTGGGTGTTTTTCCTGTAGTGGCGGCACAAAAAAATGACAGGATAATGATGGACTTGCTCAATGTAGAGAGAAGTGAAAACAAAAATCCCACCACATAATAGGATTCCACATTTAAAACAGGAAATAAAAGCTTTAAACATCATAGACATAACACCAAACACACTAACACAATTAAAATAGCACAACATAAGGACCACCCAAAGCTTTAAGCAAATTAGACTCGCCTTAATAAACAACACCATACACACCAATACACTTAAAAGCACCCAGCAAAAACAATCCATAAAACAGGGCACAAACCACATTAACGGATAAGCAATGAGCCCAAGGAAGACAACAAAATATAAAACATCAACATCAACACCCGAAGCTTAAAGCAACAACACTATGAAATCCTCAAACCTTCCCATATATAAAAATGAACAATACGAACACCAACATAAATAAGTAGCACCAGAAAGACCAATTAAATCAGATAAGAAATCTAGGAAAAAAATAAATACATAAGGCATCCTATAAAGATAAGCCAAAAATGAAATAGGAACTGCAAACCAGATGCCTGAGAACCAAAGCCAATAAAGCCAACTTGTAAACCAAGCACCCCAGACCAACAACTAGAAGACAACAAGCTAACACAAACCAACATAAAAAATCAACAAAAAATACTAAACAACACCTTAGCCATAAAGAATCAAAGGCACAAAACCAAATAACAAATCAGATGGATGAAAAACCACAAAAAAACATAAACAATAGAAAGGATCAAGCATTTCAAATATAAGGCAGACCAGACTTATCCAAATTAATTAAGCTTTCACCATGTGTAGTAAATTCATAGCATTAAAGTCCTGATAAGCAATGAGATGAAAACCAAATTTAACCAACCAATATGCATAATGATTAGCTTCCCATTGACTATGAGATCGAATAGTAATTCAAATTGTTGAGGAATTGCTTAATTTTTCTAATAAGATAAAAATTCTTAGGGATACTAAAGCAGGGGCGTCGGAACTGGTTTCAATTTTGAGGGGGCACTACAGGAAAAACGTCATTTTCCAGCGGACATTTTCGTCAGAAAAATGGCCAAAATCCGTCAGAAAATAGCATTTCCGGCGAATTTCCGGCGAAAATTTTTGCGCCAGTTTCACGCGCGTCGTAAAAGGACTTCCGGCGCAAAATAATGCGTCGGAAATATTTCCGGCGCATTTCCGACGAAATTTTTGCTGGAAAAATATTTTCGTCAAAATTTTTATACGCCGGAAATTTTATGCAAAAAAAATTTCAATTACACAACAGCTGCAGCTGCCTCTGGCATAGATCTAATCCATAATACAAGGCCATGAGCTCAGCAGTAATAGCATTACATAAATTTAAAGGACCAACAAAATCAGCTATAACAATATTACCTTTGTTCCTAATAATACCTCCAGCACTAGCACAACTGGCACCAAGAGACCCATCGGAATTTAATTTACAATAAGGCATTAAAGGTTTAACCTTCCTCACAATTCTATCAAACCTATCAAAAACCCTGGAGACGTTATAAATACCCAAATCAATGACAATAGCAGAACACTTGTTAAAGTTAGTAACCGAGATAAGATTCACATAGTATAACTGCAAGATTTTACTTCTCACTTTGGTAATGATGCGAATGACCTCCATCTTAATATTATTATGCTTAGAATTATTTCTAGCAATACAAAGGAACTACAAATTAAGGATTGGCAATAACTTTAAAATATGGCCTTTAATGGGAGTATACCAATACCGTAAAATAAAAGACACATTACTATTGCTATTAAAGTCACCCTAGTTAGCCAAATCAAAAAAACAACTCCAAATGTTTTGGGCAATATCCCCATTAACAAAAACATGATTGATAGTTTCGATATTAGAGCAACATTGAAATTTCGATGGCATGTTAAAACCTTTTTCTATTATCAACTCATCAACGAGAAGAAAATCATGAAAACATCGCCAAACAAGAATAAAATATGATAGAGGAATGTTCTTTAGCCAAATAGAAGAATAAATTAGAGACTTTTCATAATTATCTCTAAAAGTATTCCACACTTTCTTTAAAAGGAAATCACCCAAACAAGATAACTGGAAAAGAATCTTATCCTCATCATGCATATGTAAAAGAATTATTAAAATAATATCAACTAAAATATGAGGAATACCATCCAATAATTTTTTAACACACCAATTCTCATCCTCAATAAATTAATTATTAACCTTAATATCACTACAGGAAAAACCCTGATTTCTGGTGAAATTATCGGCGAAAATAAATCCATCAGAAATCCCAACATATTTTTCGACGAATTTTCCGTAAAATATTTTGAGCGGATTTTTCGACAGATTTTTTACGGATATTTTGGAGGTATTTCTGACAGATTTTCTGTCATTTTTTCCGACGACTTTTCGATAGAATTTCAAATTTTCTAGAAAATGACAATTAGAAATATTTAAAATTATTCATTTTATTAAATTAAATTGAAATTTATTAAAATAAAAAATATTTAAAAGTTTAAAAATTTATTGTTAAATTAAATATAATAATTATTTTGATCTCAAAAA
>NW_021319304.1:373542-515990 GCF_001605985.2 Dendrobium catenatum | reverse complement strand
GGTCAAGTGGGTCAAGGTGCTCTGCGGGGCGGGGCAGGCCCGTGGGGCGGGTGACTGGCAGGCCCGCAGGTGGGGTGGTTGGCAGGGCCGTGGGTGAGCCCAGCTGGGCTGGTAGATAGATGGCTTCAAGGACTGTGGTTGGACGGTTTCTTAATTTTTTTTCATTTTTTTTATTTTTCCGGCAAAGTTTATTTCCGCCGAAAATATTTCTGATGGTTTTTTCACCAGAATTTTGCCAGAAATTCTTCCATCGAATTATTTTGCGACGGTAATATGTTTTTGACGTGCATTTTATCGTTGACTAATTTCTCACCATAAATGCTTATTTCTAACAGATTTTGGGCATTTTCAGGCAAATTTTATCTACCGATAAAATGCATTTTTTCTGTAGTGTATTGTCAAGAGTGTGAGTATTAAGAAAACTATCAATAGAGTAAGGCCTAAGCCAATTGTCTTGCCAAAAGAGAACATCACATTGGCCCCTGCCCCATTGAATATATTGCTCAGCCTCCCATTTGATATGACAAAGCATTTTCCAAATTAGAGAATTAGAACTCTTATAACCACATAATAGAGGGTGAGGATACTTGCAATATTTAACTCTCATAAACTTAGCCCACAAGCTTTTATTAGATCTAATTATATTTTTGCAACCCAAACCCCCTTCCTCAAAGACACCATAAATATTTTTTCAAGAGGCCCAAAAAATGCTAGAGGTGATGTTATTCGAACCCCAAAAGAACTTATTAAGAATTATTTCCATTATAAGATAAGTAATCATAGTAGGTCAAATAGTATGGAAAATAAAAATAGGGACTTAATGCAAAACATTTTTAATCAAAACTAGCCTACCACCAAAAGACAGGAAGTTAAAAGACCACGCATAAAATTTCTTTTGAATAGTATTAAAAATGCCTTCAAACAAGTGAGTTTTTTCCTACCTTTGAAAGAGAGGATCCCATGTACTTAATTGGCAAAGACTTAGAATTAAACCGCATAATCTTTGAATAACAAAAAATCTAGACTAATTCCCAGAATTGGTCGCAATAAAATCGCTCTTGTCTTTCTTAATAGACAACCCACTAAGTTTTTTGGAACTGAGAAAGAAATCTACACAAGATCTTGAAGTTATTGATAGAACAATTATAAAAGATAATAAAATCATCAGCAAAGCTGAGGTGAGTCATAGGGATACCACCAGTCGTATGATAAAGAAGCTTAAGATACCTTTATGCAAATCCTTCAAGCCCCTAGAAAGATATCACTACAGAAAAATCATCCATTACCGACAGGTTTTATGAAAATACACTTCATGGCAATAATAAAGAGTATGAGAAATTAGGTCACCATGATGAAGGTCATGAGAATATTTAAAAAACCCATGATTCCTCTCATTAATAATCACTAAAAAAAAAAATCAATGTTATTCTTAATAAGTAAAATAAAGAAGAACTAAAACTAAATAAAAACAAAACTTTATATAAAAACTTCCAATTGAGATTATCATATGGATTTGCCATACCCATAATGTTATTATCACGGGTGATAAGAGCATGCCAATTGCTATGAATCATATCCAAAAAAACTATTATATAATAACCACATGTTTTGAAATTTGAAAGCATAAGGAACAAAAGAACTGCTAGCATTAATACTTAAAAGCAAAGGCATATGATCAGAATTAGTTCTGCTTAAATATTTCTCATGAGTCATAAAAAAATCAGCAATCCAAAATTGTATTAAAAAGAATCATATCAAGTCTTTGTCACATAGTGTCTCTATTCCAAGTAAAGTCACCACTCAATAACCAATGTCAAGCAGATTATAGTCAGTGATCACAAAATTAAAATCATTCATGTTGACTGGGGGGGGGGTCCCCAATTCTCTTAGAAGCATTATAGATAATATTAAAATCACCACATACACACCAAGGGCCATTAGAACTAAGAGCAAAATCAAATAATTGCTCCCAAAGAGGTAAACAATTCAACCTAGAGCAGTCAACATAAACAAAAGAGGCATTATATTTGGTATTAAAGAAACTAATTTGAGAATGAACAACTTGAGGAAAATTAGAAATAATATTCACAGTAACAAAAATTTTCCACTTAATCCAAATTTTGTTAGATCAACTAGCAAACTTCATAGAAAAACTCAAACGAGAAGAGCAGTAATATCTAAATTGTCAGTCGAAAATAAAAGGCTCGATTAAAACCAGTAAATGAATATTATGAACCTTGCACAAATTTATAACTAACTTTGTAGTCCACCCCTCCAATATCCCTTACATTCCAAATAAGAGCTTCAACCATTAAAATCTTTTGAAAAAGTTTGAGCTCCAGTAGAACGAGGCATAGAGGATAAATGGACTTTAGTATGTTTGCCTTTATTTTTCCCCCACCTTAGAAAAGCCATCATCATCATTAACTTTAGAAACACTATCCTTATAAGAAGAAGAAGTGGATTCAACATTAACAACCACACATTTATGGTTCACATCAATTTGACCCAATTTGGATTTAGGAAGAATCTCCCCCTCTCCAAAATCATCATTAGACAAATCCCCAACCTCCAATGAAGCGCCTTCTTTTTCAACTTCTTTATTAACATTAATTGGTAAAGAGTGGGTGGTTGAGGATTTCGATCATTAATGTTTTGAAACATAGAGTTAATCAAGACATAAAACTGAGTAAGATTCAATATATAATGATTGACTCTCTATGGTGGAAATTTTCATCAAACCAACAAAGTTTATTGAAATTTTATGTAATGGGTACTCATCATAACTTGACAACCTTAATCCATCTATGTTTGCATTTACATTGTCATTCAAATATGATTATTTAATGTTCATATTTTACAATCTATGAAGTTTTTTATCTACATTGATTCATCTTAAAATTATTAGATCTAACTAACCTATCCATAAGCTGTGTTAGTCTCTGTGATCCAGGTCCTGGCTCAAGCCTCATCTCATCTCCAATATCTGAGCACCGTGGCTCGCCGGAGCACCACCCACCAGGCACAATGCCCTCTTCGCCTCGGCGGCCCAGGAACTCTTCATCAATCTTGTGGAGAACAGAATCATTCATTTTGAATTTTCGAGCGAAGGGGGCTTTACTACTAATCATTCTTTCGAGGTCAGGAAGACCAAGGATGTGTGGGTGTTGCTGGGGAGGATAGTCCCATGAAATGTAGTGAAGGTCATGATTGATGACTGTGTTATTGAATTCTGGTACGTTGCATATTACTGTCTGGAAGTAACTTTCAGATGAGGAGATGAAGTTGGTGTAGTACATTAATAGGGTTCTTGGTAGATTGTCCCAACCATAGATGCAGAATTCAACAAAATCCCTTGATAGAGCCATCCATGCCGAGCCTACATAATTTGATCAATCTCTTTTATTTTGTTCTAAAGAATAAATATATTGAATTGAGTTCTGTAAAGAAAGACAGTGATTTTGAGCTACTATTAATACAAATCAAACACAAAATTTGACAGCAAATTAAGGCTTCGTTTGGGACGGCTTTCTTACTTCTTCTTAGAGCAGTTTTATAGTGCAACTAAAAAATTGCTCTAAGAAGCATTAAGATGGCCGTCCCAACCGAAGCCTATATAGCCTCTTAATTAATACAAATCCATTAGTACTGAAACCATTACCTGTAAAAAGCTTAAATGCGTTGGGCGATTCTCTCCTTGGTGACAGCCAAAACACATTAGATTTGCTCTTCATATAAAGCCCTGGATCTACGATCAATGGCTTTGCCCTCTGATCTCTAATTTTCAATAAATAAAACCAATTTTCATCTCATCACCTCACATATTCTACTAAGTAAAAACAAAAGAAATTCATGCAACTCACTCCTTCCATCCCAATCTGCTTGTATGCTCAATAAAATTCAAATTTCTTGGCAGCTTTGAGAATGTAAAGAGAAGATCTGAACATAACAATACAAGCTTTAAGTTATATCAATTAATAATAATAATAATAATTTAATATTTTCATTAAAAAATAATAATAATAAACTCACCATGAGTTACAAGAGGGTAATCTGAAGCACTGAGGTTGATGAACCAATCCCAGTGCTTCTTCTTCTTAAGAAGAATGGCACAGGCATGGAGGGTGGTGGCCATCATTGTTGGACCTCTATAGGTCACCATGTTCGCCTTTTTAATCACATGAACATTTTCCACCTTCACAAATTAAAATCATTCATTATTAAGTTGTTCAATCTAGGCGTGTAAGTGAGTCCAACTGACTCGTGAGTCAGCTCGGACTCGACTTGCTAAAAGGCTCATAAGCCGAGTTCAATGAACTAACAAGCCGAGCTCAATGAGCTAACAATTCTTTATTATTTTTCTTTTAATTTATATTTTTTACAATTTTATTAAAAGAATGCTGAATCATAATCATTTTCTCTCTTCCATAATTAAAAAGTATGCTCAAACATGTAGAATAAAGCTCGAGCTCGAGCTCGAAGTCAACTAATTAATCAAGCTCAAGTCAGAAGTGACCCGTAGCTCGACTCGTCTACACCCCAACTCCACTTTAATTGATGCTCCATGTAGAAATGAGATCACTCGTAAACTCAATCCCTAATGAAGGTCAAATTATTCTGTGCGGACGCCAAACGCCATCCAGAGACCAACCAGAATGCGTCACGTCATCCCTGCTAGGTACCGCGGCTCGGTACCACACTCGGTACCGCGCTCGTTCGGTACTGCTAACATGGCGCGTTCTAATTGGTCTTTGGACAATGAATAGTATTCGGAGTTCGCACATAATAATTTCCCCTAAAGAAGAGAGATTATAGCTGTTTTATTATTAAGAGAATTATATGATATATTAGAGTTCTAAAACTACAAAATCATTATCACCTTGGCGAAGAGGGAATGGTTGGCGACCCGAGCAACAAGTTCCCTCCTTTCTGCTACAGTACTGGTAATGATGCTCATTCTAATTGGTGTTTGGACAATGAACTGTATTCGACGTTCGCACAGAATAATTTCCTTAAAGAAGAGAGATTATAGCTGTTAAGAGAATTATATGATATATTAGAGTTCTAAAACTACAAAATCATTATCACCTTGGCGAAGAGGGAATGGTTGGCGACCCGAGCAACAAGTTCCCTCCTTTCTGCTACAGATGACTCGAGGTCTAGGTGCACCACGTAGAGGTTGTGAGGATGATAGAGTGCATGGAGGGTTCTCCACAATTGGTTGAGGTTGCCTTTGGAGCCAGAGATCAGGTAGGCAAGACGAGGGACATTGGTAGCCGGAGCCGGTGAGAGCTTGGATTCTAAAACAATGGCCGAACGATCGCCGGAGAATTTTGAGGGGAGAAAAGAGAGAACGGAATCAATGGTGGAGACAGAGGAGAGGAGGCCCATGTTAAGGGAGGTGACAAGGAAGACTGCAAAGAAGGAGATTAGGAAGAGAGGAAGTGCCCACTTCTTCTCCATGCCTGAAGGTAAGAGTGAGACTACTCTTCCTTTCTTGAACTCCATAAAAATCTAAACTTTTTTGTTTCTCATAATGGTTTCATCTCTCTTTTTAATGGCTAAGACGAGAATGGAGATTGGAACTTTTATTGTTTGTGGAGAAAAAAATGGTGAAGGTGATAAATGATTGAAGGACAAAATAGAACTTCAAATCTTCAATGAGCAAGAAGAGGAAAGTGGGGTACAATCCTCCTGCCTGAAATTTATTACGCGCGGGTCCGAATTTGTTCGAAGACTGATAAAAATGCGTCACGTCCCTCCAAAAAATGTATGGCGCTCGGTACTCGGTACCGCTCAGTACTCTAGCATGGAACCGAATGTGTCCAGTGTCCGCACAGAATAATCGCCCCTTCTTTTTCTTTTGGGACGGCTTTAGTATCAAAAATTTTTAAACTAAAAATTTTTATACTATAAATCAATAAGAAAGCTATCACAATCGAAGTCTAGGGCTTAGTTTGAGGCATCTTTCTTATTGCCTTCTAAAACAATTTTTTTTAATACAAAAAGTTTTAGTTCAAAAATTTTTTATTTTTAAAAAATTATTTTAAAAATCAATAAGAAATCAATCACAAGCGAAGCCTTGAGATGACTTTTTTACTACTTTTTAAAACATCTTTTTAGTACCAAAATTAAAAAATTTGTGTTAGAAAGTTGCTTTAAGAAGCAGCAAGAAAGTCATCCCAAACAAAACTTACGTCTTCATTAGGGGCAACTTTTAATTGCATTGTTTTTCAAACTGCAATCATAATTTTTATTTGAGCACTGATTTTCTACTACTTCCATTAAATTTGTGTTGGATAGTTGATTTTTATAGCAACTTTAAAAAAAAAAACTTATTTCTCTACGATAATTTTATAACCAACTTTATAAAAAATTATAGTTGTCCCAAACAGAGTCTAACGGCCTGTTTGGGACAGCTTTCTTTCTGCTTTACTTTACAGACAGCAAACACAAATTCGCTTGGGTACTACTTTCTCGCTGCTTTTTAACTAATTTTCAGAAATTTTTGTAATCGAAAACTGATTCCTACAATCATAATAGTAAAACTATTTTCCATGCTCCAGCTTTTCAACCAAATTTATAAAAGAAAAAGGATTTGTGGGGGGAGGAAAAATTATCACATCAGTGAAAATGCCGAGCAATACTGAGCATACCGAGTGAACCGAGCGCACTGTACCGAGCACTTTAGTGACGTGGCGTTTTGTTATTGGTTTTCGGATGCATTCGGTAACCTGACGGAATAATTACCTGGGGGAGGGGGGGGAGGATTTTGGTAAAAAAATATATTTTTAAATCATTAGAGAGAAGAGAAGATGACAAAAGGAGGAGACTTTCCGAGCCCTCAAACTGCAACTTACGGAGATTTCTAATAAATTCGCCACCGGAGATTCAACTGAGGAGAGAACTTTGAATAAGAAGAAAATAATTTTTTTCTCTGAAAAAATAAAATTAAAAAGATATTCGATTGAAATAAAATAATTATTTATAATCTAAGCATTGAAGCTAATATTGCGGTAATTAATGCCTTAAAGGTGATTAAAGGAAAGATAAGGATAAGAACAGTAAGGTCGTCATTACCGTCCAGTTAGGTAGATAATGTAATTACTCATTAATTAATGTACAAATTTTAGTTAGAATTTTCTGTAATTATTTCAATAAAAAATTCATCAAAAATAATATTTCAAATCAAATTTCCACAATATCGTGTGATTTATTTTAAAATATAAGGTATGTTGACTTATGAATCGCCATCAATTAAAAAAAAATTAATATATAAGATTTCATTTGAGGCAGCTTATCCTTTTTTGTTTCTTTTTAAAAAGTCTTTTTCTTTTATTGTAGGTATAAATATATTTTTTTAAATAATTTTCTTAAAGATAAAATTTAAAAAAATACTATAAAAACAGTCATTTAAATATGCATTATTTTTTGTTGACTTTTTTTTTTCAACACAAAAGTAATCGACATGGTGTCTTGGATGAAGCCTAAGGTTTCGTTTGGGATGACTTTTTTATTATTTTTTAAAATGAAAAGTCGTCTCAAACGAAGCCTAAGGCAGGCTTCATTTGAGACTACTTTGGATCATTAATTTTTTGTATAAAAAAACGGTTACAGAAAGTCGAAAAAAAGTTATCACAGACGAAACATAAATCAAAATATGAGAAATTATATAATATTTTTGGGCAATGTTCTAAAATTTCATCTTAAAAAACTAATATCCAACTATTTTTATGTACAATAGTATCTCATAAATCTTGGAGAGAACAAACAAAACTACAATATGATTTTTATATTTCATTAAATTCTTGATTCCACATATTTAAATATTAGAAATATAGACATTTTAGCAAAGAATTAAAAGGAGGGAAGGTTAGCAAGGAGACTTTCTTCCACAAATATTTATGAGAAGAACTTTGGAAGACTTTGTGGGTAGAAATTGGAATGATAGCCTATAGAATGCATGTGCTTTTTTTTATTTATTTAGGGTAATTAACCTAATTGCAACTTTTTTTGGTAAATTTTGGAGTCTTAATAAATTAATTAGCACTAATTATAGGTAATATATAGTAATGACTTTCAATCTTCTTATTTATGGATAGCTGTGAAATGAGAGGGGAGCGGTCATTCTCTTATCCTCTCCTTTAAGATAAATTCTCTTAGTATAAATTTTTTACATTATAGATTTATAGTATATATAATTTTATCATCCTAGCGGTAGCTTGTTGTATCATTTAGCAAGGCTCCAAATGATGACAGTGTGACCTTTATTTTAGATATCTTTTATTTAAGGTTAGTTGCAATACGTATTTTTTTTTCCTGCCGGTTAGGCGCTTTGGCTACCAACCAAAATATCTTGAATTTGAGTCTTCCATATATAATATGTGTGTGAGTTTGTCTTAGGCTTAGTTTGGGACGGCTTTCTTACTGCTTCTTAAAGAAGCTTTCTACTTAAAGCAGCTTTTTACTAGAAAGCTGTTTTAAGAAGCAGTAATAAAGTCGTCCCAAATGAAACCTTAACTGGTCTAAATGTCCTAAAAAATGGTTAATAGCAAGATTGTATAAGTAGCATCATTGCTCCCAAAAACAATCCAATGAAATAGTGAAATCTAGTGACCCTTTTATAGAATTCAGTGATTTTTTGACTTAGGATTACTCAGGCCTAATTCCTATAAATGAGAAGATATAGATTAATTAAAAAGTATGATGCTTTAACACAACTTTTTTGGAAAATTTGGGAGCAAAAGCTCAAATTAAGCTATAAATGAGAAGACATATAGGATCCTTAGAAAAGTGGAAGAGCCAAAGGGAAACAAATCAGGAAAAATAGAAATGAAATAATATTGCACAAATGCGAGAATAGGAAAAACGACTGAGAAGCCATCCAAAAACTCAAAAGTTGGAAAAATTATTCTGTGCAGACCCGGACGGCATCTATAGACCAACCAGAATGATCCACGTCACTTTCTTTTTCTTGGTACCGATGCTCAGTATCACTCAGTACTAGGTGATGTGGGGCATTCTGGTTGGTCTCCGAATCGTTCGGTATCGACGCAGAATAATTTCTCCACAAGTTGGACTTAGAAAGCTAAGCACAAGCCCATGCACAGGCAGCTGAAAGTCATGAACTTGGATGATTGGGATACAAGAGGCCCATTACAGTTATACAACCAAGAGGTCATGACCAAGTTCTTGAAAATCGGGATGTAAATGAGTCGAGTCGAGTCGAGCTACATTTGCTTAGTTCTTGTTGAACTTAAGCTTGACTCAAAACCATTTACTAAACCCAAATTTGACTCATTTGAAAAGATTCCACATAATAATCACAAATATACAAAATCATGCAAAGAGCCAATGAAGATAGAATCATGAACAAGAGGACAATTCATCATTGTCAAGGCCAAAATTCAATGGGTGCAGAGAACACAAGGAAGAACAGTTCCTACCAAGTCAAAAGCCTCTTAGAAAATATCCAACACACTCTGTTCATGCTTCCAAGTACTCAGCTTGGCTGAGTGGCTTTTCTAATCTTGAAAATAGTAGCTGTTACTGTAGTCCTATCATTGCCAAATCTACTGTTGTTTCTTTACTCCAAATATAATATAAGATTTTTTTAAAAAAACATTAAAGAGACTTAGGCTTTATTTGGAACAGGTTTTTGTTATTTTTTGAAACAATTTTTTATTACAAATATTTTAATTTTTATTATAAAAAATTATTTTAAAAAATAACAAAAAACCGTCTCAAATGAAGTCTTAAGTTTTCATTGAGCAGCTTTCTTACGGCTTCTCAAAATAATTTTTTAGTGCAGAAAATTTAATTTTTTACTAAGAAAATTTTTTAAGAAACAATAAAAAATCATCCCGTTTAAAATCTTAAGCTTCATTTGGGCAGCTTTTTTCTACTTCTTGAAGAACTTTCTAGTAAAAAAATTATACTAAAAAATTACTTTAACAAGTAATAAAAAGTAATAAAAAGGCCGTCCCAAACGAAACCTTAGACTTCATTTGAGACAGCTTTTTTATTATTTTTAAAACAACTTTCTAGTATAAAAATATATAATTTTAAAAAAGTGTACTAAAAAGAAAGAAAATTATACCAAAAGAAGCTTTTTTTTTTACATTTTCTTCCCCAAGAAAAGATATGAGCATAGATTAGATAACTCCTCCAATTGAATTTATATTTGACTATAAACAATTCTTTATCATTTATCTGTACTATATCATACAATAGCTCATCAGCTTCACCTACCTCTTTAGGAACCAACAAAATACAAATGATGCAGACAACAAATTTCTCACTGCTAGTAACTCTGCAACAAAAACAATTACACCATTTCCAAAATTTCGATGTTCCCGGTCGAATTCGCGGCAACGAGAGAATGTGATTCGCCGCGCCAGCACAAGCAGGAGATGAACTGGTTAGAATCATCAGCTTCGCGGCCAGAAATGGGATCAATGCTCCCAAATCTGTAGGATAACATAGGCATGGGGAAGGCTTTGTGGTACACAAAAACCTGAAACAAAAAGCATTTAAAGATGATAATCTTATTCATAATATTAACCATTTCTTTTAAATTTTGTTAAACGGGTTCATCTGAACCCAAAATTTTACGGATCAGAATTTCGAGTTGGGTCATATATTGAAACCCCTACTTTATGGTAGTCAATTAGGTTCTCTTATCTATGCTAGAAGGCAAGATGATCTAGTTTTTCCCTTCTTTTGGACTGCTGGAATTGCAATTCCAGAATTATTGCTCGTTGTTTTCTTCTAGAATTACTAGCAGCAGGTGACCAATTCCTACGACTCCAGATGATGATTGCAGCAGGTGAAGACCACTTGGAGGTATGTAAGCTGCAGCGACAGAGGAAGATGAAGAAGCAGGTAGCATCTCCAAGGGCTGCGCCCAGCAACAGCTATGAGGCTGGCAATTTTGGGTGTTGCCAACTGAAAGTGATGGAGAGAAGAGGATTTTGGAGAATTTTGGATTGAATTGGTTGGTCAAATATTTTGCTACCATTGAATGTTGGAAGAAAAATGATCATATTTGATTTGCTTGGGGAAGAGGTATTTTATTTTCAGTGTGAAAGGGGAATAATTTCATCATTTGATTGATTCTACTCATGTGCATAAAAGTACAAGAACGGGAGAATTAATTTTCTTAGCAAAGTTAGAAACAACTAAAGAAAAGGGTAATGATATAAATTATATTCCTATAGTGAATGAATATATAGATGTTTTTTTGGATGAATGGAAGGATTTACCTCAGAATAGAGAGGTAAAATTTTCAATAAATCTTCAACATATAACAAATCCAATTATAAATGCACCTTACAGAATGGCAACCAAAGAATTGCAAGAATTAAAAAGTCAGTTGACAGAATTGATAGAAAATTATTTTATCAAACCCAGTTCATCTCCATAGAGTGCACCAATACTATTTGTCAAGAAAAATGATGGTTCAATATGACTTTGTATTGATTACATAGAATTAAATAAAGTGACTATTAAAAACAAGTGCCCTCTTCCCAGAATAGATGATCTATTTGACCAATTAGCAGATGCTTCTATCATTTATTTAATGATAACAAAAAAAAATTAGCAGATGCCTCTGTATTCTTCAGAATTGATTTGAGATCAGGTTAGAGTGAAAGAAGGTGATGTTGAGAAGACCGTTTTTTATATCAGATATGGGCATTATGAATTTTTTGTTATGCTATTCGAACTAACCAATGCCCCAGTAGTGTTCATGGATATGATGAACAGGATTTTCAGACCTTTCCTTGATCAATTTGTAATTGTTGTTTATTGACGACATCTTGATCTATTCAAATAATCATAATGAACATGTTGATCATTTAAAAATTGTGCTAGAATTATTAAGACAACATAAATTGTTTGTTAAATATTCTAAATGTAAATTTTGGCCAAATAAAATTTCATTCTTGGGGCACAATTTCAATAGAGAAGGTATATTATTGGATCCAGAAAAGATAAAAATAGTGATAGAATAGTCAAGACCAACTAATGTGATAGAGTCAAAAGTTTCTGGGAATTAGCAAGATATTACAGAAGATTTGTAAAAGATTTTTTTTAAATTGCTTTGTCTTAATCTAAGTTGAACAATAAAGACATGAAATTTGAATGGAATGGGGATTGTGAGCAGAGTTTTCAAGAGTTAAAACAGTATTTAGCAACTCCACCTATATTGACAATTCCATCAGGAACTGAAGGATTTAAAATTTTCAACGATGCTTTTCTAAAAGGATTGGGTTGGTAAGAGGTGATTGGAAGAATAAGAGGGTTGAAGTAAAAGAGTTTCTAATTTTGATGAAGGAAGAATAAGAAGGAAAGTTGGAGGAAGAAGAAGGATCAGTTTAGGGAAGAAGAAAAAAAGAAAGAGGTAAGAAATTTGTTTGTATGATAATGTTCATAGTTATCTTTTAGATTTTCAAAAAGTTGGTAAAAGTTTCTAAAGCAATTTTACCTAATTATATTTTAGGATTTATTGGGTATATGCAGAAGGGGGATTTTAAGGAAAATTATTATGTTAAATATAAGTTTATGTTATACAATTTATTTGAGTAATAAACTATGGAATCTATCAATCTATAGAATTTGAAATAGGTGATTGTAGGTTACTTCCAGACGCAAAAGAGTAAGAGGTGGAGAATTTGAAGAGAACTCGTCAAGAAGGTAAGTTGTGTAAATTCTAATTAACAAATGCAAGAATTAATAATTCTATATATATATATATCAAAAATTAAAAAAGATTGGCTATAAAATAATATGCAACTTACCATTATAGGTGGGGCAAAATGATCCATATGTATGACACTGCACTGTAAGTGGGGCTAAATGGACCCAGAGATATAATTTCTGCATAGCAAATGGGGCAAAAGGGACCCATAAAGAGGCAAAAGGGACATATATATTGTTCAATAGCAATAATGTCAGGACTATTTGTGCTCTATTGAACTTTTTTTTGAAAGTTCAGTCAAATCTTTAAAAATTGATATTGATATTCTATATAGACTTCAAATAAATGAATTTATAATTTTTAAAAGATGATTAATATTATTTTGCAAATATTTTTAAGTTAATTCAATCATGTTATTCTTTATTATTTGGCATTTAATTTTTATATAAATTGCATAACTTATTGAACCTCATAACACATCAATTCTTTTCATATTGATTGTTATTACAAGAAAAGAAAAAAAAATATTAAAGCAGAATAGATTCAAGTTATTTCATTTTATATTCTAGTATTTAACTTTGTTTGTGGATCTATAGTTGAGATATGATAGACAATTCAGTGGTGTACTATTTTAAATTTTATTAGTGGCTCGATAAGTATTTATTTGATGTAATTGAAGTGATTAGATGCTTCCATTTATATAGTAAATATAAATGTTAATGAATGTTTATACAAATATTCAGATAATGAAAAATATCATATCTTAAGACTGAAAAATTTTATGTTTATTTTTGTGGCACTTTACAATACTAGCAAGGGTATAGTGGGGGTGTTACGCTCCCTACCTCAGTTTTCCCTAAATCTTGCATGAAATTGTTCAAAAATACCTATGTACAAGAAGAAATTAGCTAATATAAAAATCATGACTTGTTTTCTATAAGGTTATATAAATGCATTTGCATTTATAGTATTGTAAGGAAAATTAATAGGTAAGCTTGAGTCCTACAAACAAATAAATATTTCCTGTCTCTTCTGCAGTTAAGCGGATTATTATAATTCAAGTGAACAAGTTGTTCATACTGCAGGTGTGACTAGAAATCAAGTTTCCCACATTGCAAGCAGCTAGAATTCTAGCTCACAAAGATCATGAAAACATAAAATCTTACCTCATTTGTTTCTGAGCCTGTAGCAATATAACCATCAGAAACGGACAGACCAACAAAATTCTGAGAAAAAAAAAAGAAAGAAATTTAAGAGAAGTTCAATGAGAATCAAATTAATCTTTAAGAAAAAAAAAATCTAATCATGATGAACAATTACTAAAGAAAACAGGCTATTACCTTCACATTTGTATGCCCAGTGAATGAGTGAACGGGTCTTTCAATGACCCCTGATGAACTCACAGTAAGGTCCCAAAGCTTCAAAGAGTTGTCTGTCGATGAAGATACAAGGGTGGATGAATCAATAAACTTCACATAGCTCACAGTCCTTGCATGAGCAGCCAATGTCAATAAAGGAAGCCGTACATTTCGTAGATCATAGTAGTACACATTATGATCTGCTGAACCAATAGCAAGTAAATTAGCCGAATCTGGTGGAAATTGCACAGAACATACATTTGCCTTTGTTATGATAGTTCCAGTGCTTCCTCCCTGTATTAAGAAACAGATTTACATGTTGCAAGAATGGAAAATAAGTTTATAATGTCATATAGCAGTGCATAGTTGCAAAGCTGACATACACCAAGTGCAAGAGTACAATTGCCTGATTGATATTCCATAGCTTCACAGTCCCATCATCACTTCCACTAGCTAACTTTGTTGGGTCAATTGGGGAATAGTTAACCGACCACACACGCTTCTCATGTTCCCTCATTTCAACAAGGACTTCACTTCGAGAGACATCCCATACCTGTGATGGAGCATAATATAAGTAATTGTAAATAAGATTAAGGTTTCGTTTGTGACGGCCTCCTTCCTGCTTCTTAAAGCGGCTTTCTAGTATAAAAATTTAAATTTTTTAACTAGAAAACCGCTTTAAAAAGCAGTAAGAAAGCCATCCCAAACGAAGCCTAAGAAATGAAGAAAACTGTGAGGATCTTCAATGAGAAGAGAAAGCACTTCCTTCATGAGCTTCTTGGGAGAGGAGGGAGAGAGGGAAGGGAAGAGGGAGATGGAAGAAAACAAATCCTTTATTGCTTGACCATACCTATTACAACCTATAAAGCCTCTATATATAGGTACTAATGCTATACAACAAGCTACACAACAAGCTACAAACCTAAATCTAGTACCACCGTGGAGAATTGTTAGATATAGATCCTAGATTTAGCTTTGTAGCTTGTTGTGTAGCTTCTTGTATAGCATTAGTGCCGATATATAGAGGATTTATAAGTTGTAATAGGTATGATCAAGCAATAAAGGATTTGTTTTCTGCCTTCTCCCTCTTCCCTTCCCTCTCTCCCTCCTCCTCTCCCAAGATCAAGAAGAGGAAGTGCTTCTTCCTCTCAAGCAAGATCTCACAAAAACAGTATGATTATTCACCTGCACAACCCCTTCGAAGTCACTTGAAGCAATCTGGCTCTTTATGTAGCCATTCCAGCAAACATTGCTGAGTTTTGATCTACTAGTCATCTCAGCCACAGGATAATGAATATTGTGTTCTTCATTTAATATTGCATCACATTCAAAAACTTTGATCTTCCTATTTACACCAGCAGTAGCAAAAAATTCTTTATCCCGGTCGAAAGAAAGGGAGCAAATCAAATTACTGGAGTTTAGCAGGTCTCCTTGTTTAACTTCTGCACGAACTTTAAATTTGCTGAAAGATAAGTACTTGCACAAACCGTTCAGGAAAGGATTTACCAAATCACTCATTTTACTGCCACCATTGCCTTTCTTAGAGGCTAAATAATCAGCAGAACTCCCATCAGTTCTCACAGTTGATCCACTACTAGGATTACTAATTAGCATTTTACTACTAAAACGTTGGCCTATTGGCCTCATAGTTTTGTATCTTGATGAAAAATAAGCTTCCTCCAGCCTGCTAAAGTTTTTCAAGATTCGAGAGCTCTTTGATGATATTTTCTCATGGGTCTCTTGGTTAGTATCTGGTCTGGGAACATCAAGATGATTCTCATTGAACTTTTCTTCCATAAAATCCTTGTGTCCAGGCCTGATGCGCTTTCGAGAGCCCGAAGAAAATGAATCTTCATTTATTTCATTACAAGGTAATGGACACTCAAATTTATGAGCTGTTCCATGATCACCTTTCTCAAGTCCAAGAAAGGAGCATCCATTTTTCATGAGGCTTGACCTTTGATTTTCAACTTCTTCTATATCAGCACAGAGAAAACAAATGGTGTCATGAAGCTTATGAGCAGCTTCTATCTTTCTTGTTTGCAGCCCCAAAAGAAAATCCAGAAGTAACTCCAACTCTTCAATCTCCTCTTTCAACTTGATAGCTGCTCCTCGCTCTTCTAAACTATCTAGTTCTTCGTTTAAGAACTCGCTTTCTAACAACTCGCTGCAATCCACAAGAAAAGGAATCAGATTAAAATCAAAGAGTAAAATTCCAATTAGGTAAAAGCTGAATATGTTCATTCATGTCCTAAGGTGAATTTTTGACATAAAAGAGAGTACCTAGGATCCCCTAACAATGACTAGCTTTGAACTTGAAATATTTTGAGAGCAATGGTTAACTTTCTTTTATTCCTTCCTATCCAAGCATATATATAATTTGCACTTCCTACCACTGCATGCAAGGATGAACCATTTTTTGCTTTGCAGACATATATTTTGCAGACAATGCAAACATCGTAACTTTTTTTTTCTTTTTCCACATGGCAGATATATTTTGCAAAACTAAAGTAGTTCTATTGCATTCAAGTCAGACAAGCATGAGCAGGACCAGACCAGCCTCAGTGGCAATAAGGATATGTTAATCTAAACTTGCCGCACAAGAATTTTGTCAATTACTGAGAAATATCTTCTCAAGCCTAATCAGCTCCTCCTCATTGATTAGGTTTATGTTGTAGCAAAAATAAGAAAAAAAAATGAGGAAAATTGAATCCCTTATTGAGTTAAATCTCTTATGTAATTCATGAGATGAAAGTTTAATGAAAACATATTGGGGATGGGGGAGGGAGAGAGAAAGAGATGAGATATATTGGGGAGGGAAATACCGGTAGTTTAGTGTTAAATACCGGCGGTTGAACCGCCGGTTAATAGCAGGGTTTAACCACCGGTATACAGCGAATTTCCTGTAGTGGAAGTGATCACTAGATGTTAGTGGAAGCTGAGAAGGTTTGTGCTTCAATCAGTTTGAAGAATTATCACTCAGTTTTTATTACAGAAGTTGTCTTGCTATGCAGTGAATATATACCCATACACGTTGATCTATGTAGAAAGTCCTGTGCCATAAAGAGAGAGAGAGACACACACATGTAGGGAAATCCTCAACTTGCATCCAAATTGTCAAATAACATACAACAAATCATCTACTACTACTACAAAAGAAAGAAAAAAAAAAGCAATACTTTTTAACGGTAAAGTTGTACTCTTGTTTTCAAGCATAACTTTTTCATTTTATAAAATTAAACATATATCCTCAAAATCAGGTCTGAGATAGGATCAATATTTAAAAAGGTGATCTTGAGGCTAATTGATGTGAAGGGGTGGAGCAAATTTGCCTAAAAAATAGTCGAGAGAGGTGCTTAGCCTATAGGGGATACACCCTATAGACTAAGGCATCGCCCAAAGGACATGAAATTCATATTTTGTGCGTGAATGACAAGATGTCTTGCACTGTGACATAAATTAATTTAAACTTATCAAGCAACCAAATTTTAATATTTCATAGAATCTTCCTATTTATTTGAATAGGAAACTTAAAGACAAAATTAGTTGTCTTATATATTTCCTACTAGGAGCACTCTTAAGATTGTATAACTTATTCTAAAATTCTTATAATGGCATCCGCAATGAAGAAAATATTTCCCAAGTATCCTCCTCTTACTTTTCTTCTTTATTTCCGAAATGTATAACTTTCAATTTATGTTCCACTTTCTGGTTTGTAATACACTTCTGCCACACTTTTCCTCACCAAGGACAACAACAACAACATTGCTCCCTTTGTCTCAAATTCCCTCGAGACTAAGTGATGAAATCCAAATGACATGAGAGTTGCAAAACATTCATTCAACACATCAGTTGAATGGAAAGAACTAACTAAAGTGGTCGCAATGGGTTCACACATTCTAGAAGGGAAGGGAAAAATTAGGTCATTGACTTGGCATCATAACTAAACAATGTGAAACCATGTTTAAAATATGGGACGAACATGACTCTTTCGTGATGTCTTAATTATAGAACTCAAAAGATAATTGATATATGCATGTTCCTCCATTCAGAAAAGAAAATATGGTATACAATAAATTAAAACTATCTACACATTCACTATATCACACAAATCTATGAATTCAATATTAATATCTCTTCAGCAAAGCAAAGAGGGCAATCCATCACAAATATCCCAACCTATTGCAAAGCCTATGATAAGAGATGGACCATTATTAATACATCCAAATGTAATGTAGTCAAAATGTGGCTCTTCTTAAAACATTTGTTGAAAAAGACCAAATATGTGATTTTTTGGGGATTAAATGTTAAATTTGATGTTGTGAGGGTATAAATTATCAAAAATGAGGATTTAAAATCACTAAACAAATTCATTGCCTAAACTAAAGAAAGAAGAAAGGGAGTCATGATCACCAACAACCCAATAGAAGGCTCAAGATTAACATCCAAGGCTATCGATCTCAAGAGCTCTGACTCAAATCCTTCTGCAACTGAGGACCTCAAGTAACCAAACCTAACAAAGATTATCAATAAAGATACCCTATGGAGCACATATTGCAAAAAGGTTTGAAATACATGGTAAAGATGTTGAAAACTTTATAGCATACCACAAAATCGAAGTCAAACAGCACAAGAGATAAGTAAAAGAGCAAAAATATGTATTGTAGCACATATGATAGAAGGTAACACAAAAGAATCACCAAATGAGTTCCACATAATATATAAAGGCTATAAAGCTTTCTAGGAATACTGGAGAAAACATCTATGAAATGTTAGGCGGGCCCCTCCGGTCCTTACTCTAGGCGGGCCCCACATGGAGTTAATTCAAGGGTTGGAGGGAAAATTTGAATGGAAAGGGGGGGAAATTTGAATAGAAGGGCTGTTTAGGGATTTTGTATGGGGATGAGAGTTAAAGAGGGGGAAAGGGGGGAATTAGGTCCTCATCTTGAATTTGAATAAAAAGTTTGAGATCTCATTATGTGCTTGGGCTCTAGGGTTTGCTAAAGACTTGTGGAGAGTTGTTCTTCCTCTCGAATCGAAGGACGTTGTATCTTTCTTTGTTTTCTTGCATCTACTAGTGGAAACCTTGTTTCTTTTCCTTATTTTTCTCTGTTTGGGTGCATTTCCTGCTGCAGAGCTGCTGTAAAACTGCTGGGACAGCAGTTTTGCTCACTGTTTTGGGCTGATTTTGACTAGGGTTGCTTGCGAACTCAAGTATTACCTTAGGGTTACTTGCGAACTCAAGTATTTCCTATCAGAATGTTGAAAAGATATCTATGGTGCACATATTGTGAAAGGATTGACACCAAAGGAAAGATGTGAAAACTTTATGCCAAACCATAAAGTCAAAATTAGACAGCACAAGGGAGTTAAACAAAAGAGCAAAAATATACATTCTAAAACATATAAGGCAATACCAAAGAATCTCCCATTGAGTTCCACAAATAAGAAATAGAAAGGCTAAAAAATAATTCTAGGAATACCAAAAAAAACATATATGCCAGGTACATGTATTGTAGTATTCTCAAGTGTTACCTTATCTTCTCTACCTTCAAAGTCTCAAAGATGCCCATTTTTAGTTATTGGAGAATTGATTCAGGAGAAACATGCTAGATAAACAACTACTCTAACAAAATTATTTCATATACTATTTATCCTAGAAACCAAAAAATAATCATTATCGATGGATCATTGACAATTATGATTAGCTAAGAAGATATTCTTATAAACACATCCCTTGCACTCTTAAATATCCTTCATGTATCTAAATTATTAACAACATGTTATCCTTTCAAAAGCTAGCTAAACAGCACAGGGAGGGCAATTAGAGTGGCAAAAAGGAAGGGATGGTCTCCATCGCCTTGAGAAAACTAATGATTAAAAAACTTTACACAATCTTCTGTTATTTCTTCTTTCAAAAACGATTAAATCAAATAAAATTAGATATGGCTTCAAAATCTACGTATAAGTTACCCATTCTTTATTGTTCTAAAAAACTATATTACCTTCGTTATTTAAAAAAAAAATCAATATTGAAAAGTTTATTGTAATGTTTGTGATTAAGCAAACCACAAACATACCAATTTTACAAAAAATTAAACATCCCTAATTCCCTTTTTGTCGTTCATAATGGCATCTAGGAATCTGATAGGAAGTACTTGAATATTTCAAGTAAAACCTAACACTATTGGTAAAAACAGCAAAAACAGTCCACAACTCCAATGGAAAACAGCAAAAATCGTAATTTTCTTGGAAAATATGAGGGAAAACACTTGAAATTCACTAGTAGAAGAAGAAAAATAGCAAGATACAATTGATCCTCTATTTGAGAGGAGGTTCTATCTCTCCCAAATCTCTAAACGCAGCTAGAGCCCAAAAGAAACCTAAACCTAAGTGATCCTAAATTCAGCCAAATTCAAGATACCCTAATCCTAGGAAAACAAACTATTTAATGCATACAAATCAAAGAAAATCCCTAAACAATCGCTACATTCAAATTCCCTCCTAAACTCCCTTCAAAAACCCTTCCAAAATTGCTATGTTGGCGCTTGTTGGTGCTTGCGGTGCGATCGGCGTACAGGAGAAGCGGATGCTTCCGCCTGGGCCGGTCCCGTATGGAAAGGCTGGACCGGTCCAATGGATCGGTCTAACATAATTATATTCTTTGCCTGACATCTCCAAGGCTCAATGGTTTGTCTTTTATCGATGTCGTACCAATATGTCATGGAACCTTCTACTTAAATCTAAGAAATGACATGAGTACCACATTTCTCACATTTCACAACTTGATTAAAAATTAATTTGTTGTTGAAATAAAAAAGAGTTTGATATTATAATACTAATAACTATTTTATTCACTATCTTTCATACTTCTAAGAGGATGGAATAATACATGAGTCTTCTTCTGTGTATATACTCCAACAAATAAAGTAGTTGAATAAAAGAACCACCACCTACTTGCTCCCACTAAAGCTTCCTTTTTTTTTCAAAATGATGTTTCAAAAAATTATTGGGGGAAACTATTTTAACGACCACTTACATCATAAACAAGTTACTTGTAAGGGTTTTTTAATTCAAATATCTTATGGAAGGCCTAAAAAATTTCTTTCCTCACTTTAACACCATAAATAACCTCATTCTAAAATTATTTGTTAGTGTTACTTCTCTTCATACACGCTCTAAAAATAGAGGAAAATTTGATTCACAATCAATTAAATGTGCGACCATTAGTTATTCTCCCACATAAAGGAGATATAAATGCTACCACCCCTCTATGAGAAAGGTGCATATTTCAGCTCATGTTACTTTCAATAAAGAAAAATACTAATTTATTACTACTTACCCTCAACAATAAATATGAGATAAAGATACATTTTTCTCCTAGATTGTCATTCCTCGGCACGCATCGCAACAAGCAATTCTATTCCAGACTCTGCTACCCCTATCCAAACTAAGATTATGCCTAAGCCACTTTCTATTTAACCACTACAGATTTACTCAAGAAGCAATGCATTAATCCCTCAATCAACACAAGCTTAATCAACTGAACAAATACCTGTTGTTGAATCTACTAAAGGAACGATCAAACTTACAACTAAAAGGAGTCCTGGTAATAAAGGTACAAGAACATCTAATGAACACCTATTATTCTTGTTTTTCTCATACAAAAGTCTTTCTCATAATCAATAAACCTTCCTGACTACCCTGCAAACTACTTCTAACCCAAAGGAAACCATTGATTTCTTAAATAGGGAGAATTAGAATAGTGCTATGAAAGAGATCAAAATGGAAGCACTTCAAAATAAAAAATAAAAAATAAAACATGCAAATAGGTAAGATTACCACAATAAAAGAAACAAATGGAATGTAAATGGGTCTTTGCTATAGTGTAAATTAAATGGTTCTTTAAAAGGTATAAAACTAAATTAGTTGTCAAATGCTACACTCAAACAAACAGAATTTATTACCTTAAAATATGTACTTCAGGTGCCAAAATGAACACTATTAAATTATTCTATTATTAGTAATTAGTATGGAATGGAAAATATAGTAATTTGCTGTTAAAAATGCTTTATTGATGGTGAGCTAGATGAGGATGTATATTCAAAGGTGAAATTAGGATTTTGTTTAAATATAGAACAAAAGTTACATAAGCTAAAAAAAACATGGTATGAATTAAACCAATCTTTAATAGGAGTGTCAAAATGGGTCAATGGGTTGGGTTCGGATCTGACTCGAATCTGGTCAACCTAAACACAAACCAAAACTATTTAATAAACAGGTTAAAAAGGTGGAACCGAACCCAACCCGAATGACCTGAACCAGACCCAATAACCCATTTTGATTTTTTTTAAATCTTTTTATATATTTTTAATAATAGATTTTAGAATAATTAATAAAAAATAGGACTATCATACCAATAAATAAATAAATTGAAGAAAAAAATAATTTAAACAAGTAATTTCGGGTCAACATAAGTTTGGCGAGTCAACCTAAACACGGCCCGTTTAACAAACATGTCAAAATTCCAGACCCGAACCCGACCGTTTATTAAACAGGTCAACTCAAACCTGAATTTTTTAGAGGATCCTATAATTTTTTTTACACCCAAAATCTTCAATGGCCTCACTCGTAAGATTCACCAAGGTAATGCGCAATATAAAATATAAATAAATTCAATGAGACCTACATTATTTGTAAAACATACGCCTAAAGCATGCATCTCTTCACCGGTAATTTATGTGGCCGAAATATCATAATAGTTAGTGATGTGGAAGAAATTGAGAACTTAAAATATATCTATATTTAAAGAATTTAAAGTAACAATGTAGGCAACTTAAAGTATTTATTTAGCATTGAGCTTGCACACTGTGCACATAGAATTTTTATATCACAACAAAAAGTCATAACGGACTAATTGAAAGATATAGGTATATTAGGATGCAAGCTTGTTAAAAGTCCCATAAAATTCAATCAGAAACTTAGAGATTCTCAAATAGACACAACAAAAGAAAAAAAAATCTCCTATAAAGGACTTCTGGGAAGATACATCTACTTAACAAAAACTAGATTTAACAGTGCTTATATTGTTAGCATTGTGAGTTAATTCATGCACAGTTCTAAAGAATTGAATCTTAGGACAGTACAAAGAACTCTACAATATTTGAAGGAAACCCAAACAACATAAAAAAATGGGAAGAATTCACTCTTGAGGCATTAAAAGATAAAGATTATGCAAGTTTTATGATAGACAAGATCAATTTCAGGATATTACATATTTTTAAGAAGCAATCTCGTGATAGGAAGAAATAAAAAATAAATATGATAAAAACATCTTGCACAGAAGCCGAAATTAGATATATGACATTGAGAATCTGTGCTCCATTATGACTAAATATTATCCTAAAGGATTTGAAGTTTGAATAAAATGTCCTATGAAGCTCTATTATGATAATAAGACAGCTATCAATATTGCATATAATCCCATGAAACATAATCATACATAGCATATTAAAGTTCATACAAATTTTACAAAGGATATGCTTAACAATGGTCTAATCCAAGGTTTGAAATTGTGCCATCAGGTATTGAGCCATATTCTTTCCATGAGACGAGGCGTAAGCCTCAAGGTGTTTTGAAACGTAAACCTTTGAATTAAATTATTAAATTAATGAAAAACATGAAATGATAAGTAGAATATTAACATCAAAGTAAATTATTCCAATAAGAGTATTCAAAGTCAATATAAGGCTACAATCAATGCTAAATAAATAACCTCTATCACTACCGGTTCAAAATAAATAAGTAGTCTAATGTCATAATTGTGACTTTAAAATTTCCCTATTCTATTCTCATAGAGGATCTTTATTAAAATAATCGTTATAATCAATTACTTTCTCTCCCCTCTCATATTGAAACAAAGAAAATAGGTTTTCAACACCAAGAGGAGAGGTGTTGGAGGAGAAGCAACGGCGGTGAAGCTACAATGGCAACATAACAAGAAAGGGTGCCAGTGTAAGGGTTTTCCGGCATGTGGCTAGACATTTGAGGTCATGCAATTTTCTCAAGTTTGGCTTGGTTTATGGGGGGTTAGTGGTCAACATGAGGCATATCTCACTCCAACTGAGGTGTCAGCCCCATCTGGCAAATGTGAGGCATACACCTCATTGACTTTTTTAAAATTGTGTTGAGACAAGCTTTGAAGTGCGCGCCTGATTGCTACATTTACACCCGGTCTAATATTTATCTCGCTTATAACCACATGTGAATAACTTGCCAACATATTCACCATGGGAATATCAAGGGCAGACCTTCAAAAATTATATGGCAAACATGGAATGAAAGACATCCATTTATTTTCTTGAGGGAGAATATGTAAACAACTCTTTATTTTTGCCTTGACTTCCACCCTCTTCCTTTCTTGATGCCACTACCTCATGGATCCCTAACTTCAATCCAAACTTCAACCCTCTTCCTTCCTTAGGGGTTGTTTGAAGTGGGATTTAACTTTAGTGGGATTTAATAAATCCTGTAAATCCGGATTTAGTAAATCCGAAATGTGTTAAATCCTGATAACTGTTTGGTATGCTAAATGTTAAATCTTGTTAAATCCTAAGAAACTGTTTGGTAACATATATTAGGATTTATGGCGGTTAGGGATTTAAGTTTAAAGGAAATATTTATGAAATCAAGATCATTGCATAAAACATAATAAAACCAATTTTAGTTCATATAAAATGACCGAAAATTCAATAAAAAGCAAATACAAACTAATATGGACCAAAATGACAGTTGAAATATTAAATAAGAAAATTATATTAATATTTAATTACTAAGTATATCATTAATTAGTCAATTAAGTTAAATTAGATAATTAATTTATGCATTAATTATTTAATTAATTAATTGCATTATTAATTATTTAATATTAATTAAGTTAATCAATAATAACTTTGAGGCGTCTAGGGTTTGCCTTTCATCTTTTCTTTTCGTTGTTGTTGTTCGGCTTTGTTGCTTAGCAGGAGGTGTAGAGATTGCGCGCGTCGCTACTTCGGTTCCTTCGTGGCGACGACTTTCCCTTCCTGTCGGGTCGGAAGTTACGACATTTTGATCGGAAGAAACAACGGGAGCTTGGTGGCTGTGGAGGTTCTCCCTTTCGCGCGCTTCTTCGGCGACTGTTGAGCTTCAGCGACATGGGCGCCACGGGTAAGTCTTTCGCCATTCTTTAAATCCCGTTAAATCCACCAAACCGAGGGATTTACTAAATCCGAGATTTAAGTCGTAAATCCGGAATTTATTGAATCCCGGGATTTAACGCACGTTGTAAAACCGTTTGGTTGGATTTAGCATAAATCCGACTTAAATCCGACGATAAATCTGATACCAAACAGCCCCTTAATGTTGTCATCTTATGGATCCATGAGATACTTCACTACAAGAAAAAAATGGCTATACCAGTGGAATTTCCAACGTAATTATATCCGCCAGTAGTAGCGGCAATGTAATCGACAGATATTCCACTAGTCACTTACCGGCGGGTTTTCTGACGGATAAACCGCTAACAATTTTTAGGTGGAAAACCCGCAGGCAATTTTTTGGCAAAAAAACTGCTGGCAATTTTCAAGCAGAAAACTCGCTGGCAATTTCACCGGTTTTTATAAAATTGATGGTAACTTCTGTCGAAAAATACACTGAAAATTTCTTGTGAAAAACTTGTCGGCTTACTTAAACACGACAAAATATTTCTAGCAAAAATGTCGCCGGAAACATTTTCGCCAAAAAATCCACCGGCATTATAGCCGGAAAAGGCCCTATTTTCCTCCCGGCACTATTCATGATTGTCTTCCTACTCATTTCATTCTTGCTTCGCTCTCGACCACGTGAGTTGCCTCCCGTCGAACGCCGTGTCCACCGCCTTTGTGTACACCACTTCGTCGCCATTGTTCGCCGCCTTGGTCGCCGGCACCGCCATATGTTGTTCTGCTATTAGCCAATTTCTTTTTGCTTTGGTCATGGATGATCTCGGTAGACATTTGCAAGATATTGTACCATGGTGTATGCATTTTTTTGATGATATTCTCCTTGTTGATAATACTAGAGATGGAGTTGATGGTAAAATAGATGTGGATGATATTAGTAGAATTCAAGTTGGATGGTTAAAGTGGAGGAATACATTGGGTTTATTGTGTGATAGAAAATTCTCCTCAAACTTAAGGGAAAATTCTATAAGACATGGTGAAACCTGCAATGCTTTATGATATAAAATGTTGGTCACTAAAAGAGAAGCATAACATTAAGTTAAGTGTTTGCAGGGATGAGAATGCTCATGAGTGACTTTACTCTTACAGACAAGATACGAAATAAGCATATATGTGAAAAGGTTGGAGAAGCTCCTATGGAAGATAATATTAGAGAGAGTGAGAGAGTCACCTTAGATGGTTTGGACACATAAAACGGCGGCCTCCCGATAACCCAGTTAAGAAAGTAAAGGTATTAGATTTGGCTTATATTAAGAAAAAACTTGGATGTTTGAGACACGGGAAGAGTGCTTCGCAAAGGACGAATATTTCTGCACAATTCTGCCAGAATTCCGTCGGTAAATCCAACAAAAATATATCCAGCGGAATAATTCCACCAAAACAAAATTTTCAACTCTCGTTTTACCGTCGACTAAATTTCCACTGGAAATCCGTCAGAGATGCACATTTTATGGCGGAATTAATCATTTTCTGGCAGATATGGACCGCCAATAATATGAGTTTTTCCTGCAGTTCTTGTTGTCAACGCACGAATCCGTGAGACTGTTTTAATTATTTTCAGTTATTTATATTCTCTGATTTTGTATGTTTTCTATTATATACTCTTCTAAGATTTTATAAATTTTGTACATATCGGAATAAAAGATAAAACAAACTATTCTCCAACTCATGAAAAAAAAAAAGACATTGCCTCGTTGCTTCCAAAAAGATGGAAACATAGAAGGCTTTCATGTCCTCTAAAAAATTGCAGGAACTCTATTAATGCTAGGGTTGTATGTATTATTAATCATCGAAGCAAATCTAAGTAACCAAGCAAAGGTTCTCCTTACCCTCGACGACATGTGTCTATTAATCAAATCATTGAATTTTACATTTCATTTAATCAATGATTTGTTAAACGCAAATATATAAACTTAAATTATTAAATAAATATCCAAATTTTAACAATTATTAAAAAGAATGACACATAAACAATAAAATTGAGAAACAATTATCAATAACTTGGTAATAATGTCGAATACACTTACGCTTATTATAACCACGCATGAAGGAAAAAAAAAAGGACACTAGGATTGTGTTGAAGTAAAACCTTGTTGAATATTGAACCCGAATTCATACAAATTATGTTGAAAATTGAAAAAACCTAAAGAAATTCAGGCTTTGTTTGCCATTGTTGAATTTTGTAGTGTTGGATTGTTTAGTAAAGCAGATGACTGTATAATAAAATTATATTAAGCATATTGTTTAGCTTGTTGCTTAAAGTGTACTAAGAATTTTGTTTTTCTAGTAAAAATTTGTCATAACAGTGAAATAAGTTTATTGAATAGAATATTATAATGAATTTCATATATCATCATCATCACCATCCTCATTATCCTTATTAGCCTTATCCCAACTATTTGGGACCAACTTTATGAATCCTCATACTTCATCCCATTTTGTTAAATGCTCCATGAGGCATTAAACTCTTTTCAAATTATTTTGAACAACTTATATCAAAATTTAATATAATATATTAATCTTAATTAGTAAATAAGTATTTAAATAAATATTAATTTCTTTAAAGGAAAAAAAAACTAGCATTCATAAAAAGCACTTTTTGAAAAGCCAAATAAACTGCTACTAAAAAAATTTAGGCTTCGTTTGGGACGGCTTTTTTATTGCTTCTTAAAGCAGTTTTCTAGTACAAAAATTAAAATTTTTATACTAAAATTAAAAAGCTGCTTTAAAAAGTAACAAGAAATCTATCTCAAACGAAGCCTTAGTTTCCATCTTTCATAAAAGTTAATTGTTTATGTTGTTCAAGAAAACATAAGTAGCAGAAAATCTAGGTAAAAAAATAGCTTAAATCACTTAATATTTGAGCAGTTGAGCTAAACCAAAGCAATAATACCCAAAAAAATATCATCACAGTTTAAAAAATCTAACCTCAATGTAGGCCTACTACTTGGCTGTGGATGCAAAAGCCACAAGCAAAAGGAAGCCTCCTTAGGCCACTTGAGTAGCATTTGTGGAGGAAGAACTCGGTCTCTCAAGTTAGACATTTTGCTAAGCTTCTCTTCCAGAGTTTCGAACATGCAAAATAACTAGCAGACCAAAACCAATAACCAAAATTAACAGATCAAACAATCAAAGGTTTAGCCAAAGATAAAACAAAATTGATTCCTAACCTCAAAAAGAAGAACTCCTAATTTGTAAACATCAGAGGCAAATAAGCTTTGCCTTCCTTCGACTTCTTCAGGGCTCGCATACCAAGTAAACTCCATACTCAATATTTTCTTGAGAGGAAAGTCTCTGGTCTCATCAGCCTCACTCACCACATGCAATTCTCTCTTTCCCTCCACAGACTCCATTGAAGTCATCTGATCACCAGGAGCCACGGCAGCTCCGGCAGCATAGCTACCTTCTTCGTCCCCACATGAAGTGTCTGAACAAGAAGCGGATTCAATGAAAGAAACACGGTTAAGTGCTGACAAGACAAAGCAAGATGGCCTAATGTTGTTAACCACAACTCCCTGAGAATGTGCGAGGTTCACCGCCTCGACAACCTGCCGGAATATATGAAGACATTCTACAAAGTCCACCGGTCTCTTGGGCTTGTCCAGCCACTCCCTGAGACTCACCTCGCCGGAATTCTGATGAACATGACCGGCAGGTTTCAACTTGGGATCAAAACATCTTTCATCAGCACGGCATCGGTTAAGATCCTCGTCGTCCTCCACCTCCTCCTCCATAGAAATGCCGCCACCAACTAGCTAATTACCCCAAGCTTTAATTTGCTTGAGGCGGCCTTCAAGGGCTTGGAGGCGAAGAACCTCCTCTAATCAAACTCCTTCTCGAAAACCTCCATGCGACCATTTCCAATGACAAGAACCAATCTTTTACTCTTCAAGGATCGCCGCTCCGAGCACAGGAAAGCATTTGAAGAGGTTTGTGACGCCAAGATCTGATCTTTCACACGCGAAGAACAAAGCTAGATGCTTTCCATCAAAACCCAAATGCAGAAAGCTCCCCTCTTTCCGGCAAAACTAGACGCACAATGAATCGAACAAACCCAGAGGCCAAGAAGAGAGAGAGAGAGAGAGAGAGAGAGAGAGAGAACGATAAAGAGCGGCAGCTAAACCGGAGAAAATAGAGAGAAGAAAACAACAAGATGATTTTTTTTAAGTGGCCCTCTTCTTCCTTTTTATCACCGAAGCTCCACAGCCTCCCAAATCCGCAGGCTTCTCTTACGCTTTTTATTTTCCACCAGAAAAAATGAAGCTTTCTTTATTTTCCGCCGAGAAAAGAATGGAGAAGAAGAGTAGGGAACCGAGCCGCCTGATTTGCAAAATCCCATTGGCCGAAAAAGTTGTTTAGTAGCCAAAATGAGGAGGAGAAGACGCCGAGCCATCCGCTTAGTTTTCCACGTCTTCCTCCCTGCATTCTGCATCCTTGGAGCTACGTGGTTCTTCCATGTCCGCTCACCAAAACAAGCACGTCCACTTTTTACAGCTTTTGGTTTTTGTACTAATAAAACTTTTACAATTTCTATTTTTTATAATGAATATTCACCTACATCTGAACTATATTAAATAGCCGAATATTAAATATTTACACATATTACATGTTTGCATATTTAATATTAAATTTTTCATATATTATTTATATATTTTTTAATTTATTTTTTATTTTAAAAATATCAATAAATATATTAATATATTAATATTCATCATCATTATTTATAAAATAAAATAAATTATTATTTTAAATGTTTTTTTCTATTTTTTTTATATAAAATATAGTCATTATGTCACTCAGACATGCAATGACTTTATGTAGCATTTTGAGTAATTCATGTTTTACTTGTGAAGTGAATCAAGCTTAGAGAACAAAAACTAGAGAAAGAGAGAACAAAGTCTTAATGATTTATGTTGAGAATTAAGCTTCATTTGGGACTACTTTTTTACTGATTTATAAGAGATTATATCGAACTCTTTTAAACAAAGTCTGGTGAATCAAGCTTAGTTGTAGAGAAACAATTAATAAAAAATTCTAAAGGTATTTCATGTAACATTTTCCTTGGTGTTGATTAACTAATGACCCCTATTTGTAGAAAAGAATAAATGACAGACATTATAAGATTGATTACACGGTATAATTTAATAAGAATTGAATAAAATTTACTTATTATTACTAGTTATATAATGAGCAAATTTGAACTAAGGCCAACTTTTAATCAAAGGAATGGAGAGCAGGTTTCAGATTGAGGTTAGTATCCTAAATAGATTCTTCTGACGAGAACCTCTTATCAATTGACAGGTACTCTACTCGAGATGAAAAATTCCTTGAAAAAATATTCTCAAATAGACAGATTCAATAGCTTTGTACTAAAGGTTGAGTTAGAACTTCCTCTTAAACGATTTTCCCTAGATGAAGTTACAGGCAAATCTAGCTAGGCTTCGGATGACCACAAAATATACAATGACGGAGATGCAAGAGATTCAAATTAGTTCTCAATCAAAAACTTCTTAAATTCAATTCTAATCTAACACATATGGGTGTATAAGATTATGAACATTAAAAACAAAAATTGATATTGTGATGCTTAAAATGCAACCTACAAACAAAATGGTAGCACATTGAATGCACCAATGAATAGTACTATAATAATGCACACACTCCAATTGGGAGCAAGGGGAATGGATGTTTCCTATATTAGTAGTAAGGAGGATGGATAGCTTTGATTTGTTTGTATATTCTATTTAAAACTAAGACTTTTAGGGACTTGTTCTTCATGACATCATTGAGGTGTCATTTTAAGCTATATAAAAATGTTGCTTATGGTTAATGCTTGCCTCGGGCTTTGATAAACCGAATCTTTCACCATTAAATTAGAAGATTAATTATTGTGAGAATCAATTAGGGGAGATAATTAGTGGTAAATTGCATAGATTATGCTGGCATGAGTAATTAATTAAGTGGGTGAAGATTAGTAAATTTATATGATTTTTTAAAGAAGGTGAAGAGCAATCAATATCTATTGTTTATCAAACAAAACTAAAAATAATAATAATCAATATTTGCTTTGTATTATTATTATTATTATTATTCTAAAATTCTAACTCAAATCTTGATGATGATAACCAACCATACTCCATAAAGCTTAAGATCAACTCAGCTCTTATAATCTCTCATTCTTCTCCCTTCGAGTTAGCATCCACGTGATCTATGTTGTTGACTCCGTTCTCTAAAGGTTCTCTGGTGACCAATCTACTGCCTAATTTTTCATCTTGTTCTCAGTATCATTGGTCCTATATTCGTGATGTGTTATAGAAAATTGTCTAGATAGAGCACGAATCTTGATTCATATTTGGATTGGAAACTTTCAAAGTTAAATTTAGGGATATTTGAATTTCAATTTTAACAAATTTATAGTCAAACTGAACATCTTGATATGATAAACCCAACAAAATTAAAATTAGTCCAATCCAAATACAAATATGCCAAACTTCCGACCTTGAATCACCATCACTTATATTAAAAAACTATCCAATATAATTTTCATGCCAACACTAAAAGGCAATTTGATGAAATAAATTTTTAAAAAATATTTTGCATTATAGTGTTTGGTGCTTATTTTAATTGTTATTCTTCAAATGACATCTTTCATAGACTATTTTGTATTAAAAATTTGGCTTCAATCATTGCTTTGACAATAATATATTTTCTTTGCTTTTATAATGCTCAATGATATTTTATGTCACTTACTAAGGGTTCATTTGAGACAGTTTTTTTATTGCTTCTTAAAGCAGTTTTTTAGTACGAAAATTAATTTTTTTGTACTAAAAAGCTGCTTTAAAAAGCAATAAAAAAAAATACGTCCCAAACTAAGCTTAAATCATTGAAGAAGCCTTCTATGCATGCTTTAATTCAACTCTATATTGATTTTTTAAAATAGTTAAAATTATAATCAATTATATTACAAAAATAATAGAAGTGTATATGCATATCAATTCAAGTTTAAATTTTATTTTAGAGAAAATTAATAATAAATTTTAAATAATATAATAATATAATATTCATTAAATTAATATTTTAATATTATTCTCGTTAATTTATATTATCATATCAACATTTAATTGATTAATGTGCAATTAAATTATTAAAATTAATAAAATATCATAATTACTTTCATAAAGTAAATAGAATATAAATAAAATTTATAATATATATTTATCCCAAAATAAATTTAATAATTATAAAAGTACTCAGAATATTTTAGCTCAATCTTTCTTAAAAAATAATGTAGAATTCAACGGCTACGATTTATGACTAAAAGATAATGCTGAAATGAAGTGAATCCAATTCATAGCTGAAGTTTGAAAGCTTTGAGGGTTACTTTGTTTTAAAATAAATATCTAATTATTGTAATTTACTTTTAAAATTGAATTCAATTACTTATTTAATCAAAATTATAATATAAATGGAATAATTTTTTTTTTAACTCTTATTTAAAAATATGAAAATAGAATTTCAAGTACAATATAATATTTTAAAATTAATATAAAATGAATAAAATAATTTTTATTATCCAAAATAAACATAAATTTTGATTTCATAAGAAGTGAATTTCTATAATAAAATAAACAAAGGACAATAGAATTTACTTCAATGTAAATTTCATCTCCAAAATCTTATAATAATTATTTTCAACTACATTGAACTCCCTAAAGGGAAACAAGATAAGGCTAAGTCCAATGACCCAATCTTTTGTTGGGTCGGGCCGGCCCACCGATTAGTTGGATCATTATTGAATTTGACTATAGTCTTTGAGAGCATGTGACAGTAGTAAATGTGCAATCAACAAAATTAAAGCATTATTAATTGAAAAAAAATAATTTTATAAATTTAAATGTCTTTTTCTTGGTTGGTAGCTGTTGACATAACAAGAAATCTTAAATGCAAAGATAATATTTCTTTAATATATAGTTTCTAAATTAAAGGTAGAGTAAATATTCAATAAATAATACTCATTAAAGCTTTCTTTGTCTTTTTTTTTTTCTTTTAGATATTTAATTAAGGATTCGTTTGGGACGGCTTTCTTACTGCTTTCTAAATCATCTTTTTAGTACCAAAATCTTTGAAACTAAAAAATGTTATACTAAAAATCTGCTTCAGAAAGTAGTAAGGCTTCGTTTGGGACAACTATCTTATTTTTTTTAACTAGAATTTTTCGTATTAGAAAATTGATTTAAGAAATAATAAAAAAACCATCTCAAATAAAGCCTAAATAAATAATTTATGTTGAAAGTAGTTTATCTAAAGTACAAGAAACTAATCTTTTAGACTTGAACATTCACTAAAAATATTTAAAAAATAAAAAGAGATATTTATGTCATAACATCAAATTTTTATTTATATATTTAATATTTATGTTATTTTTTATGCAAATAACATGTTTTAAATATTAATTTGGATAAGTTAGCATTGGAAATGAAATTTAGGTTACATTTGCATTACATTTTTTTAGGTAATTATTTATCCTACATTGTTATATGGAGTTGGTGAGAGATTTTTTATAAATTTATCATACATATATATTCCTCATCAGCCTCTCCAAATTAATTATTTGTCTTACCTTATGGATATATAATACATCATTTATAGATCATCCATTATAGTTAAAAGATTCATTAGTGAAAAAAAAGCTACTTTATCTTACATATATATATATATATTTACATTCCCTTTTCATGTATGTCTCCAACTAATTAAATATCTAATCAATCATTAGGCCATATTTGAATAAGCCTTCTCTCTTTTTATGGTCATTATAAAAAATAACTTGTCCCGGAATTATGAGTATCATACATGGTCAGATCTTGTTGGAGGAAGGCAGAGGGGGAGGTTTATGACTTTGGTTCGCAAGGCTATACTTATGAAGGCAGTGCATCCACCTCAGCATTTTATGATCCTAGTGGAGCTGAAAAAAGTGTGGTTGCAGCGTTGACGAGAGAGATATAAGAGATGAGAAAGGTTCAAAATGAGATGCAGGCATAGCTGTGATCCTATAGAGATGAAAATCAAAAGAAGAAAGTGCAAGAACAAGAGCAGCCACATACATCACCAGACAGCGAGGACACAAAGGAGGATTAGTACTCTTATTTGTTTGATGAACTTATGTGTAAACTTATTTGGTTTAAACATTTAGTTTGATGAACTTGTTGTGGTAAAGCAATGACTTTATTTATTTGGTTATGAACTTATTATGTGTTTATTTATTTTGATGAATATATTTGTGATAATTGTTGTGATTGATTATAGTGTCGTGTTGTCCATATTTGTGATAATTGTTGTATTTTCTGTGCAGATTTAGAGTTTAGGGTGAAAATCAATAAAATAGAGAGGCAGCTGTCATTTTTTTTTTTCAAATTCAGCGGCCAACCGACGATTTGGCCGCCGGAAACACCAATACTGGATGGCTAATTATAGCCATCGGAAGTTCACTATAGCCGTCGGTACTTACAGGCGGTTTGCCGACGGTTTCCAGCTGTTCTCCGGCGATACGTCGGCGGTTGAATTGTCATAATTCCTTAGGTTATGACCGCTGGTAAACCACCGGTGATTTACCGGCGGTTTATCGACGATCATAGCTGTTAGAACGACGATAATCCGGCGGTTTGGCCGCCACAAAAATTCTGCCAAATCGGCGGTTAAACAGCCAATAAGCCGCCGATAAATAACCGGTGGTCACCGACGTTATGACCGCTGGAAACCACTGGTGGTATAGACCGCCGGAAAGCCGCCGGTGAGCAAGACAACTAGAAATTGTTTCCTAGGCGGTTTTTACCGACGATTTTTGAAAAGCCGCAATTATTTTGCAAAACTGTCGGAAATGTTATAATAACCACTGGAACAAACCGCCGGTAATGAGTGATTTTCCTATAGTGATTAAAATGATATAAAATCCACAAACTAAAGAATATCATCAAACATTTGGGACAAAAAGAAAGGAACATACAATTAGGGTCTTGTTTGTTGGTTGTCAAATTGTTAACATCACACATACATTAAAGAAGATGGTGTTTAAAGTACCTTTCACTCAAATATCTAATCATTATGTTACAAAACTTGAGGACAATTTTAATTGTGGTCCTTCATTTGATAATTCCATATTAAATCTTCTATGGACATTTGTTTCCATATAAAAGAATATACATAGAGATTGAGATTTATGTATTAACTTGCATAAAGATCTCACATACATATAAATATCACGAGGTAAAATTGCAAGGATCAATAGAGTAATATTTTTTATAGAAAACTTTTGAAGAGGAAAAATTAATGGGTTCTTTCCTAGTAAGAATATATCTAATAGTATTGATTTGATATTACAATGTGATGATATAATGTAAAAAAAATTAGTTTGATGCTACCTCTTTAGCTAATAGTAGACTAATAGTAGATGGCTATGTTCATAAAGATGGATGAGCATCAACTGTCAATGTTGATAAGTATGAAGATTGGCCACAAAAAAAAAAGACTTTGATATCAGTTTTGGGGAGCGTATGTAGTGGTTTTAAATATTAGAAATTATCTTACATCAATTTTAGAACCACTCAATACAAGAAAATAGGAAATTAGCGACCATCAAAATACGCTACTAAAAATAAAAATCTCGTCACTAAAGTGAATATCAACCAAAAAATTGGGCCAGTAGTGTTGAGCATCAAAATTTTATGTCGATAGTATTTATTGTCCTTATAAATGAGGACATGCATGATGTTGGTGGTGTGGGAAAGGATAGTCGGGCAAAGTCGATCAAGTGATAATGCTTGAAAGATCATGATCATTGTTGGATAATGATTGTTGAGAGATCATAATTGGGCAATGATGGTGTAACACCTTCAAATTCAGTATTTAGTTCAACCAATTCTGACCCAATTTAAAGGAGGTAAATCTTTGAATTTCTATATTTTTTAACTCTTTTGCATGTGTGTGGGAATGTTTTTTATACATGTAAGAGTCTATGTGTGTTCTAAACTAGGTCCTTGGGGTTTGTTTATATATTCATAAAACCTCAATTTTCTCATGGGGCATTGCGGCGTTGGGTTTGATAGCACCACGACGAAAGTGAGTTCTACAAAATATGTAATTAATTCAGTAGTTTGGCACATGCAACAACGTCTAGTGGTGCTGTGAGTTTTTGAATAAAGTCATAGGAAACATCGCGGTGCTAGGTTGAATTTTAATATTTTAAATATCTTTTTCTCTATTTTATTCATTTATTTTCTCTTGAGGAAGTCGATGCTAGAGAGAGATAGATGAAGATTTTAGAGAGAGAATGTTTGATTTGAGCAACTTCAATTCATTTTCTACTAATATATGGGCCAGTTCTAAAAGCCATCCGGATCAAGAAGGTCATATTTTACCTATTTTTATTTACAAAAATATCAATTTTCCTCAAATTTTTTTTATTAAATTTATATTTTATTTTCCAAAATTTAAGAAAAAATTTGTATCCACAAAAAGGTAACTTCATAACTTTTTATATATTGTAGAGACATCATTTCTGAACATTTAGATATTTTTCTAGAAATTTTATACCAAAATTTTTTGAAATTAAATTATCGTAATTTAATAGAAAATAATTTGAACTCTAAAAAAAATTGTAGTATGATTAAAGTCTTAAAATAGTGTTATGTATAATCTCTAATAAATAGGTTAAATTATGAAATAGTGTATTTCTGCGCAATTGGATTTTTGTTGTTTTCCAATGGAGTAATTTATGATTCTAAAATATGAAGTATTTGTTTACTTTCCCAGCACTTTATAGTTCTAATAACAACAATAGTTATTATATTAGTAAAAATTTTATTATTTTACTATTTTGTTAAATATTTAATAAATTATTTATAAATTTAGATTAATTTAAATGTGGCATGTTGAATTGTGTAGTTCACATATACTTTACTTTCTATTTTTAGGATATGAGTAAGGATGGAGTCTGTTGATTAACAATTTAGAATATGCAGATATAAGTTTGTACATATATTCTTCTTTTAGTTTTTGTATAATCATGACTATCTTTTATTATGTTTGATTCTGCTCTTTATTTTGTAGCAATATATTATAATGTTGACGTTTTATAGACATTTTGATGATGAAATTAAAAAAAAAAAATGGATGAGTTCTTTATTATAAACTAGATGTTGTTAGCAACTTTGTATTTTATTGTTTGTTTTAAAGTTTAAATTGGAAGAGAAAATTTGATTTTTTTTTTTATTATTATTAGATCTTGGATTTTGTCTATCGCAAGCCAACATGATAAGACCTGTTTCATCTGTGGGTCTTATCGGGTTGGATTATGACAGATGGTCAAGAGATTATTATCAAATGATAAAGGTTAGGAGTTAATTCATATGTGATGCCCCAATATCTAATTGTAGAAGAATTGCTTATTTCATCTCTAATTAATCAATTTATTATAGCCACTAATTTTTAGTTATTTAATAGAAGCCTACTAAAGCAATCATATATACAAACATTCCACTATACTCATTCATCAAAATATATTTACAATAGTCTAAAGTTCAATCAATACATTAAATTATCTTTTAATACTTCTAACTACAAAAGAATAAGGCATGAAATAATAGAAATCTAAACTTAAAAATAGACTAGCCTCACTTTACTGGTTCCTAACCCCTTCTTGAAAAACATATACAAATCACAAAGTGAGCTAACAATTCTATAGATGATTAAAACCTATAATTATAATCAATGCAAAATAATATAAGCAATATGTATATAATCATTAATGTAAATCAGTTCAAACATATAATAATGAGAATAGGTAACAACCTACAATGAACAATGTCATTTTATATAAGCAATGAGAATTAATACAAGCAATACAACTTAGGGAATATTGATCAATAATCATATCAATGATCAATATGTTATGTCATTTTTATACCCATGCCAAATACAATTCAACAGGTTTGCTATAAATCTATGCATGTTTTTAATTTTTATATATATATTAGTATACCTATCATGCCAAATAAGTGTTTTACATATGTTATATACATGTTGCATGATATTAATGCATGTGTATCATATTTTATATTCATTGTAATGTATCATGTATATTAGATATATTATATCTATCATATATTCATGTATCAAATTTATGAATCTTATCATATGCCTTTACAATCATATTTTGTGCCATATTTATATCATATCATACTGTTTATACAATTATCATGTTATGCCTTATTTTATGAGTATGTAATCCTAACATATATGTAAATTATGTTATAAGCAAGGCAACACATTTGACTACATGTGATGTTTTTTCTATATTAAATCATGTAGACCATTTAGACTGAACAAGAATTAGTCTCAATCACATCAATCATCTAAATAGGAATAGGAATCAGTCTCATATCATATATCACAAGTAAAATGGATTTCATGTAAGAAGTCGTTACTTTTTACTCGCCAACATATCATATCATATCAGTCAATCTCTTTATACATCTCATTTTATATCACAGGCTACAAATCTTTTTTAAAAGAAAGCTTGCTAACCCACTCACATGTATAGAATAATATATCTCTAGTCAACCTGAATCAATCAATTATTTTCAACCAGCTTTTTTTGCTTTCACGAATTTATTACATCATATATATCATAATAATTGACATCATGTATATACGTTATGCAATTATCATAATATATAAATCTATCAAGTATACTCATCAATATGCAAGTATTATATAAAAAATACATGTTAGATCAAATAAATAGTAAATTTATGTATATCATGTATTTCAAATGTAGTGTACTAACTCATGATCATTTCGTACATAGTATTATTCTACTATTTTAAAAGAAAATAACATATATGCAAAATAATTCAATGAAATCTCAATATGAATTGACCAAAATATTTATTATGATGATATCTATCACATATCACATCAAAATTTATACGCTAGAAGTTCATTAGAATTGATATATTATATTTTTATCAAAATAGGAGAGAAAATAAATTAAACTTGAAAATAAAAAATAGAAGTAGGTTAAGGTTGTCTATCACAATCAGAACAACTTTTGTAACTATAGAAATAAAATTTTTTGGCCTGAACCTTGCTTTCTCTCTCCTCTCTTCACCACTTTATCATCCTTTCTCTCCTCTTCTCTTACTCGACATGCAATAGGGATGGGCAGGGAAGTGGCTTAGGTGATAATTTAATATAATAATTTTAGATGTTTTATTTTTAAAAATAAAACTTCAGACTGAACACTGCAATGCTTATGACATCGGCATCGCAACTCTTACGGCCTCAACGTCATAATGCTCACTCAAATCCTAATAAACTCGAGAGCTTGTCACTACAGTGCTCTTAGTAAAAATTTTGTATTTATAAAATATTTAGTGAAATTAATTTTAAGGCTATTAAACTAAGTTGGGTGATAGTTAATTGATTAATGTTGCATTGGGTAATGACAATTGGGCTATAGTGGTGAACTTTTTTGCTCATGTCTGAGAGTGTTCCGTATGTAGGTGAAGTTCTGCATATATTTATTATATAGTGAATTTCTGAAATCTATTTACATTTTTGTGGAATTTAAAATTTTCCTAGAGCACCGTCGTTATATTTTTAGCACTCTAACGCTAAAGTCTTAGGAAAATCTACATTTAATTCAGCACTCCGGTGCACGGCGTGGGAGGCGGCGCTGTAAATTATGTAGGGTGACAGTGTCGCCAATGCCATGTCATCATAACATATTTAATATTAAAATATTCAAATTTACTATTCATTTTTGTTTCATTTCTCAAGCTGACAAATTAGAGAGAGATAAAGAGGGTCTCTAGTGAGAGAAAGTCTTCTTTGAGCTGCTTTGGGTCATTTTTAGCCAACGGCCCAGTTCTAAAAGTTGTTCTTATTGAGATAGGTTACATTTTACATATCTTAGTTTTTGATAATTTGGTATTTTTGGAGTTTTTTTTATCAAATTTATAATTTATTTATTTTTTTTAAATGCAGTTTTATAAGATTCTATTAACTTTTATCAATGTAATTTTTAATATATTATCGATACGACTATTATGATCGTTTTGAGTATTTATTCGAGATTTTTCACCGTGTGATTTTGAAAATTAATAATTTTTATCTATTTAAAATTTATTTTAACATCTAAAAAAAAAGTGCTTTAGCTCAATTAAAGCTTCAAAATACTATTATACACGATCTCTAATAATTTAATTATTTTTTAAAAATATGAATTTCTATTTAGTAGGATTTTTGTTGCTTACCATTATAGCCTCTGGTGAAATTCTGGAACAAAATTATTTATGCTTTAATTTTTGTAATGAATTGGAATATGTATTTATTGTGCTTTGTCGGGTAAAATAAAAAGGTTGAGGAGGTTTGGAGTAAAGGGGGGTGTTTTAGAAGATCTATTATGATGCATATAAGACATATTTGGTGGCTAAAAGCTATATTCTTGTATGCTATATGTATGATATAAAATTTATTAGGTGATATATACACCATGCTATTTATTCTGATTTTGAAACTTGAGGGCTATTCTGATATTCCCTAAAAGAGATGTGTTGACAAACATAAGGGGTTGTTAGGTGCTATGTGCATTATGCTATGTATTCTAATTCTGAAGCCCGAGGACTATTCTGATAATTATTATAAGATATTTGTTTATGTTTCAATCTCAGTATAATTTCAATAGTTATTTAAATGTATTAAGTATCAGTATCTATTTAAGCTTCAATTTTTTATATTTTACTTCAATTTATTATTACATCATTGTATTTTTCAGTCTTTTGGTTTAAGTTATTGATTTTTGTTTTAGGCTACGATAGTCTAATGAGTCATATTAGTTTATTCTTTTTTTTGCTTCCATTTTTAGGTCAAGAAAATGATAAGGAGAAGCTAAGTAGTTTGATAGCATGCTCTGATTTGTGTTGTAATTAAGTATGCTTTTTGGCTAGTTTCATTTTTTTTGGATCTTGGCTTTATTTTATTATACTTTATGTTGTCAAACGTTGTTGTAGATAGATCTCATATTGTATATATATATATTTGGATAATATATCTAGAAGAATCATTTTTTATATTTAGTCTTTAGCTTTATGTTATATTTAGTAGTATCTATGTGTTATATAAATAAGAAGTTCAGTTTTTGTCAGCACTTATCAAACTAGATTTTGAGATTAGTTTCGAGTTTTTGCCATAATTAGGCACAGTATGACTTGTGTGGTATCAGGTTATAGAAGACAAACCTGTAGAGCAGTCTTAGAAGAAGAGAATGAGCAGAACAAGAGTAACAGGGAAATATTGTTTCATTAAAAGAACTTAAGTTTCACTGTTACAAAGCCTTGTTTATATAGATGGAAGAAGAGTATTATGATTGTCTGTTAAGGTCGTTAGTGACATACTGCAGTAGCAGTAGGGAGTGGAGACGGCTGGAGCAGAGACCGTTGGAATCACGTGGCTGAGTTGACTCGGTGAGTTGAGTGTGCTATCAGCCCCCTGCAATGTTGAAAATTTGCTTGTCTCGCTGTAAGAAATCTAAATCCTATTTATGATTTAAATAATTTTGTATTTTTTTATCAAGTTTGTATTTTCGTTTATGAAAAATGAGGATAATTTTGTATTGTTAAAATTTTCTTAGTGTAACGTTTTATATATTATAGAGTTTAAGATAATGAACTTTTTTAGTATTTATTTGAAATTTTTTGTCGGGTGATTTTGAAAATGCAGCAATTTTTGCGTATTCCGAAATTTATTTTGACACCTAAAAATAATGTTTTAGTTCAATTAGATATTCAAAATGTTATTTTATACATTATCTGATAATTTAGTAAATTTCTAAAAAATTTAAGGTCGCTCACAACATCTTTAAGGTGATTTGGTACTTATGGTAGAGAAATATGGAAGCTTCTAAATGGAGAATAGTAGAATACTTTGTATATACAAGATAATATCAAGTGTTTTTAAAGTAATTGAACCAAAACATATAAAAAACAAGTGAGAGATGTGAATTTCTATAATAACTTTTTTGTGATGAAGGAGCACTGATACATGGAAGAATGCACATCGCATATTCATGACAAAATATCTCCAAAAGTTGCGTGTTTATAGTCAAATCAAGTGGATCGATGGGACAAATCTAATGAGCTCAATATCATTCAATTCTAAGATCATTAATGCATTCAAATACTAAATATATAATCTGTGATCAAATGAATCAATAGGAGCCATTCGATTGATTATTCATATTCTAGCAAAATTGATCAAAATAAGTCTGTCGAAAAGCTTTAGATACGACCTCATTTTCTACCTAAGAGAGGTTTGAAAGTAATGAAGTATTTTTTGTGTATTCCGAAATTTATTTTGACACCTAAAAACAGTGTTTTAGTTCAAAAGTTGCGTGTTTATAGTCAAATCGAGTGGATCGATGGGACAAATCTAATGAGCTCAATATCATTCAATTCTAAGATCATTAATGCATTCAAATACTAAATATATAATCTGTGATCAAATGGATCAATAGGAGCCATTCGATTGATTATTCATATTCTAGCAAAATTTATCAAAATATGTATGTCGAAAAGCTTTAGATACGACCTCATTTTCTACCTAAGAGAGGTTTGAAAGTTTAGATGCCTCAAGAACTTTATCGCATTGCCCAACAAATGTTGCCAATGAGACCCATTAGCAATCACAAGTATTGTCACTTAACTACTAAGATCATACCCCATCATTTTAATTTTGTTATCCTGCGGTGGATACCCGACCTTTATTACATTCTTGTTGATCAACATATATTGTATAATTTGTCCCAACCACCCATCACTTTTTCTATAATCCATATAAAAAGAATTATAGAATTATTCTCAAATGTATCATCCCCTCTCTTCTTCAAATTTAAGGAAGACTCTTCTATTTTTAATTATATAGTGTATTATTACAACTACCTTAACCCCCGTGATTTTTCTCATTTTAAAGTATTCCATGTAAACATTTTTTGTTATTCTTAAAACTTGTATCAATCATGTCGGTTATTTATAGAAAATTAAGATGTTAAAAATTATGTCATAAATTTTCTAGCATATACATATTACATGTTAGTTGTGCCATAAAGGCCTTAATTTAAGTTAAAATAGTTAAAAATAAAAAAAAACATAAATTTAATTAAGAAAAAAATCTATAATAAATTTTGAAAAAAATGCTATGCATAGTTGAAATTATAATAGTATAATTATTATATTTGAATTCAAATTTTAAAAGAGCAATATAAATAACATAATAATTAAACATTAATTAAAATTAATTGTAATTCTTAAAATTAAATATATGTGATATATGATGTAATAGTTAGCTAAAAATTAGATTAGTGATTTCACACACTTCATAGAAATCAATAACAAAAAATAAATTTGGAATCTTTTTTTTTAGGTAGCCTAACAATAATAAAAGAAAATATTATACATTTTTTCTTAAATTTTTTTTTTATTAGCAACCTCTAAATTAATTTTTTTTAATATTAATTTTTAGGATTATTGACAACACTCAAACATCCAATAATGTAAATATTTTTAGGATATTTTTTGCTTAAGATTAATATTTGAATCTAAATAAAAAAAACATGTGATAATCATATTAAATGCTAAATATCACATCCTTAAGCCCTAATATGTGTAAAGATATAAAAAATTAAAGAGATAAATGTGATATTATCTATAAAGGAATGATTGGTCGCGTGCTTTCTAAAACTCTTCTCTCTTCTTCCTAATCGACAATGGGGGATCTGTGGTCGTCCATGTGAAATATGTGGAATAAAGAAGGGGAGAAAGAGACAGCGAGAGAGAGAGAGAGAAGGAAAGAAAGAGAGTGTTAGGAAGATAAACCTGATTTCTCTCCTCAGAATGGCCAAATCCAGCCCACGCCTTCCTTTGCTATCCTTGGCTCGAGGTCCAGGTCCTCTTCTTCTTATTAGAGAGTTAAAGGAGGCATTTTGACAACTCATTTCTCTGCTTTGCTCCGTCCGCGAGAAGAGAGAAGGAGATGGCCATGGCCATGGCTTCTGGGGTTTGCCATTCGTTAATCGCGGGGGAGAAGGGCTTATTGAGCAGCAGAAATTGTATTTATTTTGGGGGTTCTCCCTCTGTGGTTAGGGTTCTGAGTTCTATAGGAAGGTATTATATCGTATTTAAGTGATTTGTGTTGAGATTATTATTGATTGCTTTCTCTTCCTTTGCATGTGGATTTGATTAGTTGAAAATGCATTATGTTTCTGAAATTGGATGTTGTTGTTGGAATTAGATTGAAAGATTTTAAGTATGAGAGAATGAGATATGTTTGAATTTAATGTTTTGGATCGTTATTTTAGGGTTTTTCCGCCCCAAAGGTTTTGTTTGAACTGGTTTTCTTGGAATCTGAGTGGGAAGGAATGAAAAAAGAGTTGAAAAGTTTAGATCAATGGCTACAGATGTTAATTACTCGCAAAATATTTGGATTTCATTTGACTTCCTTTGCTTTCCTTCAATGAAAACAAAGCTTTTATTGATTTTTGCTTAGATTTTTGTCTGTGCAATTTGTCTTTTCTGTTAATTATGAAATCATCCTTTTCCCATAATTGTGGGTTTAACCAGCTTACAATGCGTAGCTTTTCTGTAATCCAATGTGTGTGCTTATTAGGATTTGGGTTCATTTGTTTTACAAGTGATGAATTTGTTTTTAGTCATTTTAATTGTTAGAATAAAATCATCACATTTGTGGATGTTGAAGTTTTTTGGTGAGTTTAAATCAAACATTGACCACTTTCTGCATCCATTCAAATGATTTTTTGCTAATTTATTGCTTTTGAAGAAGAAGAATTACAAATATATTACAAATAAATCTGTTTTATCTCCTAAAAATTTTAAATTCTGCTTGAATTAGGATACCAAACATCCCATAAGGAATTTAGAATAAAAAAGAAGAAACTCGGCATGAGGATTTTTGGATTTGAACTCATGTAAAATTAATATGGTCAATTTAAGCTTCGTTTGGGATAGCTTTTGGCTATTGCTTTTTTGCAGCTTTGATGATTTTTTTTGTGTTAGAATGCTGCTTTTCATAGCAGTAAGAAGCCATCACAAACGAAGCCTTCATTTTTTTGTTTGGGATAGTTTTCTTATTGCTTTCTAAAGAAGCTTTTTAGTATAAAAATTTCTTGAAATTAACGAAAAAATAGTGGTCAAAAGCTCCAAGAGAAACCTTAATTTACTCGAACTTTGGAAAGTAAATAAACTATCAAGCTAAGCTTTAGTATCAGGTAATTATAGATTAAAGCTATCTAGCAACTCTCTATCCACACATTTGCTTATTGTTACTTTCCCAGCTACTGTGATAAGATCTAGAAAGGTTGCCCAAGCTGGGAAAATTTCAATTCAACTAAGCCTTTTGGTAAGAATATTGAATATACGGATCAACCAAATAGAAGCTCTGAAGATAACTAAATTGATAGTAAGAAGTCACATTACATTTCACATGCCTTGTCAAGGATCATCCTGGCAAAAATACATCTGCTCTATGAAATGAAGGTGAAAATTTTTGTTCCTGTATAATGGCTTTACGCCTAGTGAATTTATTTTGAGACGGTGAGATACAAATTTTGATTGATTAGTCATGAATTACACTCATTTTTAAGCAAATCCAAGAAATATAATGCTTTTCCTATCGTACATCCCATTTCATATAACGAGTAGATTTAGGGTTCGTTTGGGACAGCTTCTTTGCTACTTTATAAAACTACTTTTTAATTATAAAATTTCTAATTTTTGTACTAGAATGTTGTTTTAGAAAGCAGCAAAGAAGCTGTCCCAAACGAAGTCTTAATTTATCTATAATATTTAGATATTATAATCGTAACTCAGAAGAAGATGCATCTGCTTTAGATAAGTAGTGCTTAACTGAAATATATAGACCACGACTCAACACCTTATATTCATATTATGTCTCGTAGAAAGTGAAAGAGTATGTTTTTATCTTCTTCTAACTGCATTTCTAACAGTTTATTGTGATTATCTGACACTGAACCAGTTATTGCTGTTCTCTAGATTATCTCTTGTAGCTGTAAACATTCCAAAAGCTACATCTCCAACTGCTGTGGAGGTAAACTGGCATCATTGCTTATGTCTAGTAGTGAAATTAGAGAGGGGCTAGGGGTGGCTCTCACCTCTCTAGATTGTTAAAAAAGGACCAATTAACTATGAATATATTACAGAAGTTTTATCTCTTCCATTCCATAACTTAAAATATTAGTTGAATTATTGCTTATGCCTAATAGCTTGTTCAGATTACATTTTGGGTTCTCTACCTTTAACAGGAAGGAAGTTCTAGAATTGATTCAGTTCCTACTCCCAAAGTTATAATAGATTTGGACACGGATCCAGATTCAACCATTGTCGAGATTACTTTCGGTGATCGCCTTGGTGCTCTTCTTGACACTGTATAATTCATCATTCTTTTTCCATTATGTCAACGCCAGTATTTGTTTGCAATAAACAACTTTTTCCATTTTTTACCAATGTAGATGCGTTCACTTAAGAATTTAGGCCTCAATGTTGTGAAGGCTAATGTTTACCTAGACTCTTCTGGCAAACACAACAAGTTCTCCATCACAAAAGCGTAAGTGCTTTGTTTGTTTTGATTTAGGCTTCGTTTGGGACGGCTTTCTTCTTGCTTCTTAAAGTAGCTTTGTAGTAAAAAAATTTAATTTTTTATACTAAAAAGCTGTTTTAAGAAGCATTAAGAAAGCCATCCCAAATGAAGCCTTAGTAGTGTTTGGCATACAATGCAGAGTAAATTATGTCATTTTAACTGCATTTCTTTGAGATTTGCAAATGGAATGAGCTATGAAGTAACTTTGCTTTAAAAAAAAACTAATTCATCTGAAGGCTTCATCATGCATTCATGATATTTTGTCTTAAGATCAGTGGCAAGGTTATTTTGCAGGTCTACCGGCCGTAAAGTCGATGATCCTGAGCTTCTGGAAGCGATTCGGTTGACCATAATCAACAATCTTCTTGAATACCATCCGGTAATCTTCATTGGAAAACTTGTAGAATCATTTCGTTCTTATGATTTGTAATGATAAACACTAGCAAAGAGGTGCAATGAGATGATAAATGGAGATGATAAATGTCTTACTTGATCTGACAGGAATCTAGTAGTATGCTGGCCATGGGAGCAGCATTTGGCATTGAACCACCAAAAGAAGAAATCGATGTTGATATTGCAACACACGTGAACATTTACGACGACGGACCAGCTCGAAGCTTGCTTGTCGTAGACACCGCAGACCGGCCCGGCCTGCTCGTCGACCTTGTGAAGATCATTACTGACATCAATGTAACAGTTCAGTCTGGGGAGTTTGATACTGAAGGATTGTTAGCCAAAGCCAAGTTTCATGTTAGTTACAGAGATGAAGCAATCAGGAAGCCTCTTCAGCTGGTTGTAGCTAACAGTTTGAGGTATTATCTCAAGAGACCAACAACAGAGGAAGCAAGTTTCTGACTTCAAATTCTATGTCTACTTGATAAAGAACTGGTGGCATCAAGCTTGCAAGCTTATGAATCCTTGCAAGTGTAGTAATCACAAAAGGCAAATCAAGCCGTATATATTTTTTAAAATTTATGAGAACTGCAATTCTCCTATTCAAGACTGTATGTTCAGTCTGGAATTTTGTTTTATATTGGAAATACTTTCTAAGATGGCAAAAAGGGCTTAATGAGAAAGGTGTGGCCTCAAAATGAATGTCAAAAAAGAGATTTCACAATAATTTTATAGCTAACTTTTTTTTTTCTCGCCATAGCAGAGCTCTTATCAGCAATAGTTGTGATGACTTATGATTTAGGGTTACGAATTTATTCTAACTTGATAAATGTATTCATCTGATTTATAATATATCATCGTATCCTTAATTATATTCCTATATACTAGTTTCTATAAATTAGAATCTTTCTATTAAGGGGTATCAAAAATAGGTCAACGGGTCGAATTTGGATCCAAAAAGGTTGACCTTAATCTGACATGATTTTACAAATAGGTTAGGAATCCCAACCCAAATCTAACCCGTGCGGGTTATCGGGTTGACCGAACCCAACTTGCGAACTCAAAATGCAGTCTGCGGACACACTTCTGAGCACAATGAAGGTTTGGTCCGGATGCTTGATGCAACACACGGGCGACTGAGCAGCGAGAGGGGTTCGAAGACTCTGGAAGGCGAACAGAGTGCATCATCGACCTAAGGGCGGTGCGGGGGTGAGGTTGTGCGCGGGTCGAGCTCGCTTGATGGCTTGAGTGAACGTGCAAGCAGTTGACGGGCCGAGCGGGTATGGAGTCTGGACTCCATACACAATCATGTGAGGCAAAGTAGCGAAGTCGAACCGAGCGCATCAATGCTGCGGGGCTATGCATAGGTTACCGAGTGACGAACGTTGGGTGATTAGTAGGTCAACACAGGTTGATTTCGAATTTTCGGGTCAACCCGAACCAATTTAATAAACGGATCAAAACCTCGAACCCGAACCCACCCCCGTTTGACAAACAAGTTGATCCGAATTCATAATTTTTTGTGTCGGGATTCAGATCGGGTCAAATTTTGACAATCTTGCTTTCTATATTTATATGAATCTATAGAAATTCATATGCATATAGAAATATAATAAAATTAACCTGAATTAAATTTGTAAATTCATATTTCATAATTATTGAAATGGAAATCAAAATATCTTGGTCCTTAGGGTCGCAATTCAATATGAAGCCCTAAAATTCCTAGAAAGAAAAGTTAGCCTGGTATTCACCTGGGCACAGTGCAGTCTTACTCAAACCAGCATTCACTATATACAGTTACACACATTTACTTCATGAAATGAGAAAAAAATTCAAACAATGAAGTGACCAAATTCAAACAGCCACTATTTAACTGAATTAATTGAAAAATGATTTACTTTATAATTCAACCTCTCAAACACTTTAAACTTAACCAAAAAAATACATTACAGAGACTCTATACATCAACATTTATCTCTTTCCCACCCAATTCACAGCCCCAATAATAACAATTGCAAACTCACAGGTCTCAGAAAAAAATGCCTAACCTTGCTGTTGCTGCTGTAAAGCCCCACGACTAGTAGTGAAGACTATAACTGAGCTTCGGCTAGAGGGATACACAGGAGCAACACCCAGGTTGTGGGGTTTGAGATTGGACCCGGCTTGGCCGCCATTGTCCTGATTTTTTCTGACCTTCGACCGATCGATCCTTGCTCGTCGAATCACCTCTTGGACCTGACGGTCGTGATCTCTGAGCATCTGGTCGACGTTCCCGGACGGGCGAATCAATGGTCCTGAGTAGTGTATTTTTTTTCCCTTTGATCCGAACCCTTGGGGCTGCAATCATAATAAGTTGGTTAATATGATGGGCAGGAGTTAGAGGTCTTTTTTGTAAACATGGGAGTGCAATGCATAAGTATATGCATTATACTATAAAGGTTACCCTACACATTTTTTCATACTTTTTATAAGATATGAAAAACTATCATGGCTCGCGAGCTGGCTCGAGCTCGTTTACAGTGGGACGAGCTCGAGTTCAAGCTCGCTTTCCAACTAACGATCCGAGCTCAATAAGGCCTAAACTCGACTCGACTCGTTTATACCACTAGTCGCCATGTTTTCCGAGAATTCTTGCATATGAAGGTAGATGGGTTGAGAAAGTAAGGCAACCCCGCGAATGAAGCGAATATGTCAATGTGTATGCTTCTAGTTTAGCTATCATATACATGCATAAATGCTTAGATGATTTCCCAAGTAGCTAAGAAGAAGTTTAAAGAAAACCTACTCAATCAAAATTCTGGTTCAATACTCATTATTCAATTGGAAATTTGAAATGGAAACACATCTCATCTAATAACTTCCTAAATTCTTCAAATAAGGAAGCTATTCTTGAATGTTTAAGAGACCAGTTGCAACATAAATATGTAATTTGTTTAAGCACGATTCATTAAACATCAAAATACTTACCAAAGACTGGTTCATATAGCTGTCTCTTTCATCCTCCTTCAGATGAGATCCTCCGGGGTACGCTTGAGCATATCCAGACTCCGAAAGTCTGCCATCTGGTGTAGTATTTTTTAATTGAGAATCGTTTCTTTCACTGCCATCTAAAAGAGCATTCGTACTTGCTGCGACTAAACTGGATAGGCCAGATAAATTGGCAGCAGCTGCAAGCCTCAATAAATCATCATCTTTTTTCCTGCTCTTAGCTTGCTGTCCTCTACTAACCACAGGCCCTGAATATGAAATTTTACGAGGGTAATGCCTTTGAGAAACTTCACCAGCTTCTGGGGCTACTGAGCTCAGCCTTGGTGGTTCAATCGGAAATCGGGTGGCAGCTTCCTCCTGATGTGGGCTGAAATTCTCACTCATGCTCTTAGGATTACCTTGTCCAAGCCATTTTTTCTATCAAAGCAAAAAAATATTATTTCAATATATCCTATAAGATTCAGCAGTAAAATTTGCAGTAGGGATTTTGTGGAGAACCTCGATCGGGATCTACTATAGCAAGAATTTAAAAGCCTATACCTAACACATACACACGCACACATTGACAATCTTTGCTTGTCAGTGTGCCTTAGCTGTGCCTACCAACGTGCCATGGTCCTGCCTGTCAGCGTGCCTAGGCCTTGGCTGCTAGTGTGCCCTGGCTGCCAATGTGCCCCAGCCCATTCAAATGTACTCATAAGTACTCAATTTAATACTTTTCGGCATCAGGATAGCATGTTGGGTACACATGGTTGTATGTACAAGTAAAAATGTATTTTTTGTGGCAAAAAGAAATTTAATCTTTTTGGTCATTTTTTAACTACCGAAGCATTCTGGATGAAATAGGCCCTGCCTGTCTATTAGAGGGGGAGCCCAAACATGATGCAGAGTCATCTTTCTATAAGATTCAGCAGTAAAAATTGCAGTAGGGATTTGTGGAGAACCTCGATCAGGATCTACTATAGCAAGAATTTAAAATCCTATACCTAATACACACACACACATACATTTTATATATATATATATATATATTGAAGCAATGTAGCAATGCGTCCATTTTATTTTCCATGGAAACAAAACCCTGTTAGGACTGACATGAGTTCCACTTGACATAATATTAGATTACTGTTTCGGCATGTATTGCAAAGTAGTTAAGAAAATGACCTTTATTGACATAGATAACTCGGCATTGGCATTTGGTGCAGGAACAGCTCTTGATTCTCCGAGTCCTCTCTTTTCAAGGTCTGGTCTTTGCAACTTGTCTCCACTAGCACCTTGCCTGTGAACATAGTCAATCAAGTATTATTAACGGTAACCACGAAGATGAGGTTTTAATGTCCAACCAATATACAATAACGGGTCATTTGTGCCCACATCATCCCATCACAGGCAAAAAACCATGGACACGTTTTGGAAGAGAGAAGATAAGAGTTGAACGATGATTAATTGTGTATTGAGCTCATCAAAGGAAAAATACGTACAAGCAATATAAGAACATATCCCTTGCAGCACAAAACTTTTTATGTAAACCGCAAAAACTATGTATGGAGCATTGTTTGATTTTGGCTAAGATGGATTTGAAACAGCCCAAAGAAATCATGATTGGCCATGTTTCAGCTAGTTTCTGGCAAAATAGTTGTTTCAGTTGGTATTGACCAAGATTGGCTGAATTTGTGCACATAATATTCTCCAATGCCTGTGCATGGAAGCAATTAGCATGAGTGCAAGAACTATAGCTAAATCTGTGAAATTGTGAAGGTTCAAGATAGCTGATAGCTCAAAAATTAAATTGAGTTTTAGCTCAATTAGAATGCAGTATTCTAAAAAGAATTTTTAGGACTCGCCAGAGAATTGGGTAGGATGGGGTAAAGCTACCCCAAGAAATACATAGTAGGCGCTCAGCCTATGATGCACCGACACTTCTCCTCAAAGCGTGTAGTGTCCAACAAGACACTACGACACGTGTCAGATATGTCGAAAATGTGTCCGATTAAAAAAATATTAAATATAAATTTGGCATGCGTGTCCGACACACATATCTTAAATATTTTATTATTATTTTTTAAATATAATTTCTTGTATTTAAGATTTTTAATTATTTAAAATATAAAAATTAAATTTCTTATTTCATATCCACAACACCAAATCAATTGCCCTCACTTAATACCCCATTCATCGAATATTCTTATTTTCATTTCTCTTTAGCGGGTTAAACTTTGATTTCACAATAATGTCCAATGTCATCTCAACATTGACGTCTGACGTTGTTACAACATCAACATTTCGAAACGATCTCTATATGAAAGTCTGGCACTGTCTTTACATTAATGCTCGATGCTAGCAATTTCTACACCCACAACTTGACATCTCATCTTTGACCAACGCCTTCTCAACATCGAGGACCAACACCCTCTCAATGTCGACAAGAAACGTCCTCTTAACATTGATGCTCAATATTTACTGCATAACATCAATGCACAACTTGCGATAGCATAGTCATCTCGATGACAGATAAACGACATCGACGCTCGACTCTCGACATCTTAATATTAATCATTTTAAGCAGAAATTCTAGTTAAATGACTTATTATCTCTAGATTATTTTTAAAATTATACTTATTCATTTTTATACATTATATTTAAAATATAAAAATTATAATATTGTGTCCAACTCGTGTTCGTATCCTATATTTTCAATAATTGACGTGTCCCGTGTCTGTGTCGTATTCGTGTCATCGTGTTCGTGTTTGTGCATCATAGCGCTCAACCTACAAAACCTACACCCCACAGACTGAGGCATCAACCCCGAGCACCCGAGGCTCGCATTTTATGCACTATTAGCAATAACCCCATGATATAATTTCAATTAAATTAATTTATCAAATTGATTTCTCTCTTACAAGCCAACAAAAACATCAAAGCCCTGTATGGCTTGCTTTCGTCTTGCTTATATCTCGTCTATCTCTAATGTTTGCTCCATTTGCTAGACTCCCTCATTGCTTCTCACGGCCTTCTTTAACTTGTCACTCATCTTAGTTGAAGCCATATGTTGGTTTGCCTTTAATTTTATTAGTTTCATAATAATTCCGTTACTTGAGTTTTTAGAGTTAGATTATAAATCATATAGTCATGGACTACAAATTTTGGAATCTTTTTAATTATTTTTTCATTATCTAAGATTTTTAAATTATATATTTTTATTTATTTAATATTTATAACATAAATTGATGGTGTTTACCACATGCCACCAATCTTTTTTCTTAGCCTTGTGATAACAAAAATTCCTATTCTTATGCCTCCACCTTTTAAAAGATTGTTCAATGTTGAGTTAGGACTGAAACAAATCAGACTAGCTTGAAATTGGATAAAAAAGTATATACATGTGTAAGTGCATACATGCATATATTCATGTGTGTGTGTATATGATTGGTTAGACTTTTGTTTGGGAATGATGGGTGATAACTAGCAAATTGTGTGGCTCGCAGTCGAGACCTTGGAGAAACAAACTCTCGAACCACTAAGCCACAAATCCTTTAATAGCAAAACTATTATCATTTAGTAGGATAGAATCTATTCCTCATAGATCTCACATATTTCAACATATTTTAAAGGCTAAGATTTAAAGTACCTAAAAGCTACTCTTTACATTCCCAACTTGGGAGTTAAAATGAGGTTCAAAATTTTTTAAGGAAAAATAGTTGAGTTAACATAAAAAAAGTGCTACATAACCTTAGAATATTAAGTAACTTCCCTTTTTCTTTAAGCCAAGGAAATGAACTCAACATTTTTTATCGACAACATGAAAGTAAGTGTCCTAACTTGACCTCAAGTATTTTTACCCGTACTATCACAAGAGCAAGCAAGATCCTGAAAATGTTTATGATTTGGGAGGGATGGATGGTAAAAAACAAGAGAGAAAGATTAATTACCATTAATTTTCTTTCTAAGAATACAGAGATAAAACTAATTATTTCTATCTCCTTCCCTCTCCCTTAACTTTCTTTAAAACCAAACAGTGCCTTAATGCTGGCTGTTATCAAACGAATGTTCAATTCCTCACACAATGTTGCAATCCATGCAACTGTGACTTAACAGTGGCTTGTAAGAATAAATTTTGTAGACTAATACTTGAGAAAGCGAAAGTGCACCTTCTAGTTTCTTCGTCCCGAACTTTAGCATCGAACTCTTTGCTAGGGGGGTATGTGGGCAACGTTGACGGGTCGCAAGGAAAGGGATTAGCTGTAAAAAACTACAAGTAAATGGATTAGAATGTTATCCTCACGAAGAAGAAGAGCCAATATAGTGAAGGAAAACAAATAAGTTATGGAATCCACCAATGTTTAATCAAACAAAAAAACAAACAACAACATCAAGCCTTTGTCCCACTACGTGGGGTTGGCTACATGAATCCTTTTTCGCAATTGAGTCCTATTAAAAGTCAATTTCTTATTTAAATCTAATAAAGAAAGATCATTTATAATATTTTCTAACCAAGTCTTTTTAGGTCTACCTCTACCTTTCTTAACATAAGTCAAATCTAATACATCTACTTTCCTAACCGGGTCATCGGAGGGCCTCCGTTTAATGTGACCAAACCAATGCTTAATAAAAAGAAAAAAAAACTAATAAATATGCACTAAGAGCTAAAGAATTATTGTTTGCCTACATAAAACTTCTTATTCCTATTATAACAGGACTATAAACTACAATATGGAATCATCCTTGTGGCTAACAAGAGTAAACAAGAAAAGAAACCCTACTTGTATCGTCTGTCCATGGTTTTTACTGTTGGATCTAAGGAATGGAAACCAGTCAAACATGAATTGAACGAGCAAATGTCTTGTTCAGCTTGGTTAGTTAACTATCAAAGCTTCATTTGTTAACCATTGAGTTGAACAAGAATTAGTTCAAGTTTATTAGCAAAAACTGAAAAGCCTCCTTTGTGTTGCGCTCATTTATCATCAAGTGGAATACAATCTGAACATAAACAAGAAACTAGCCCGATAGCCATCAAATGCATCAACAATTCTTGATTGACAGCTTCAATTGAATAGCAAATTGTGATTTTCATAATACATTTTTTTAAGCATCGATGAACATAAAACATGTGTTGCCCATGATTTTAATAGTATAATAAATAAATGTTAATAATAAAATCCATATGTAAAATTGAAATTTATGTATGCATATCTGTGTATATAAATAGATAGATCCCTTATTAAGCTAAAGATAGTTGGGAATGCTCTTGTCTGTGCTCAGCTTATTTAATGAGCTGAAAAATCTTACTTAAGCTTGGCTCTTTTACTTTACCAATGAGCCAAATTCAAACAAGCTACTCATTTGAACGCGAGTGTTTTGCGAACATCAAGCTTTTTTGACTCCCCTACATTCAACCACCAATGAAAATGAATTCAATAATTTTATAAAGATTGTTATAAAGCATTGATTATTTCCCAAGAGAAAGGGTCCGCGAATACGTCAAAACGTTAGGCTATCAATTTAAAGCATTAAAAATGCACAGGACAACAAAAAAAAGTTAGCTCCTATCTTTTGTTTCTTGTTTGGGGGTGGAATGGGAGGGCTGTTACAAGCATAAAATTAACTTCAGATTGCAACAATATACAAGGATGAATGAGATGTTAAATGTTTAAGTACCTCACTATTTAGTGCAGATGCTGCAGTACCACGATCAGCTGGATCAATGGACAGTAACACTTCCATAAGCGCTAAAGCTGGTGCAGGTAACTCCTTATATGTTTTAGCAAGACACCGAGGGTAAGGATGTTGTGGTTTAAAAATGGTGGCATGAGGAAGTTTGGACTTCCTCCAGTAGTCCTCATCTGGTGAACCACAGAGCTTGAAAATCTTGTGCAGCTGCTCCACCTGTAGAGGCATTAAAACGAAGATGCATGCAGAGATGAGTATCATTCCAACTTAAAATATAATAAATTTTTCTTTTGGGGGCAAAGAAATAAAAGAGGAGATCCTGATAGAGATCCAATGCTCATCAGTTACAATTTAAGAAAATTTTAACTACTTGCTAGTTGCTACAAAAATTAGTATCTTAATTCAACAGCCATAATTATGAGGTCAATAAAGTGCAGATCTGATGAATAAAAATGAATACATATAATGGAAGTTGTTATAACAGGCATTGTAGACTTGTTTTTATTTCAAGCATGTGGTGATATTGGTAACAAATATTTCTATTTCCTGGTTCAAAGATAAAGGGAGAGTACCTCTGTCCTTCCAGGCATTATAGGCTTGCCCACATAAAGTTCAGCAAGTATGCAACCAGCACTCCATAAATCAACAGCAACGCCATAGTTAGTAGCACCAAGCAAAAGCTCAGGGGGTCGATACCATAGAGTGACCACACGACTTGTTAAAGTTTGGTGTTGCTCAGGATCAAAGAAACTTGCCAAGCCAAAGTCTGCAATCTTTAAAATGCCATTATTGTCGATTAAAAGGTTAGACCCCTTTATATCCCGATGCAGGACATTTTGGGTATGACAGTGATCAAGACCACACAATAGCTGTTGCATGTAACATTTTACCTGAAAAAATAAAGAAATTTTTTGGATTATGGTCACTGAGGCCAGGTTTTGCATCTTCAGTCATACAAAAATGAACAATTTAGAATAATAGCAAAATAATCTAAAACAAAGAGGCTTATGTACTTTCATGTTACCTGTGGTTCTGTGAATTTGATACTGGGATGAGAAACAAGACCAGCAAGATCATGCTCCATGTACTCAAAAACAAGGTATAAACTGGAAGACAAGCGCGAAGCTACTAAGCCCTCTAGCTTTACTATATTTGGATGCTCAAGCCTTCGCAGAATGTGGATCTCCCGAGCCATAAAGCGTACACTTTCAGGCTCCAAACTGTCAAACCTCACTTTCTTTAATGCAACAATTTTTCCATTATCAAGATCACGAGCTCTGTATACATTGCTGTAGGTGCCTTGACCTATCTGCAAAATAGAGATTTCCCTTAAGAGATCAAGGCTGGCTAAATCTAAGAAATAAAATTACTACCCAAACTACTGTCAACAGCCAATGTACTCCCTCTTGACAGAAAATCCAATATGGAAATAAATTGCAATGAAGAATAAAAGAGAATTATATCCAAACCAAGGATTTGCTTATTTATGCGCAATCTATCACCAACTAGAACTTAATTCAATTAACATGTACAAATTCTAACTTCCAATAATAGCTAGTAAAGAACTAAGCATGCAAAACAAGCAGTAAGTACCACTTCACTGTTCAACTAGAAGGAATAAAATAGTAAAAGCAGTAAACTTGAAATAAATTGATGGCGGCTTTGTATAAAACATAGCCAGAAGAATGTAGCAATTAGCAAACATTTTACCCTTAACAAAAGATTATTAACAGTTTAGAGTTTTCTCAAACAAAAAAGATAAAAATAAAAGTCAACATGAGATTTCCTTCACAAAAGTTGATAGCGCTTTGTAGAATATGCACATAATCATATCGTCAGCAGTGGTTGAAGGCTCATTTTTAAATGAAAAAGTTTGACTTCTGCTGTTATTTAAATTTAACTTTCCTCAGCGGACCGTTTGAATATCAGCTATTCAGTAAGTATGTGCCAGGTAAGCTAGAAACATCATATAGATAGTCCAAATCAAGCATGCCCTTTATAAGGGATCTGCCAAAAAGGCCAACATGAGAACTGTTGACCTCCAAAAAAAGCAAGAAGGGTCGTTGACTTACTTGTCCATCTATGGCATAGCTTATCTAAACTCACTACAACTAGACTATCAAGAACTTTTTCAACAGACAATCAATCATCAGAGAAAAGAAAAAAAACTACTTTTTATCCTCAGAGAGAACAAAGAAACTACCTTTAATCCCCAGACAATCCATCCTTCATTACTCTTTGCATTCAATCAAACACAATCTTTGCTGCCCATAGAGTAAGCCATCAAGTTCCCTAGCTCCCAAACTTTAAAGAAAAATACCTTTTGTTTAAATTCATGCCTAACCACCAATTATACTTCATAGGTAACACCTAAGTTACAAATCACGCACCAACCTTTCCAGGATATACAATTACAACTATTCGATCAATAACTAATCTAACAGCGCTCTTGTTCAAATCAAAATGTTTCCCCAAAAAACTTCAAAATAAAGGCAGCAAACTAAAGGAAACATCACTATCCCAAAGCATGCAAAATCATATGCAGAAGAAAGGAAAAAAAACAGGATAATCACACAGCCGATCTTACCTTATCAAGCTTCTCAAATGAGTCAGCCCGACGCGGAACCCAGCCATGAATCGCCTCTCCAGCCACGGCTGCAAGCCAAGCCGGCCACCCAGCCGCAACTTGCTCCCCTTCCACGCTCTTCGGAATGCTGCCACTCAGCCGCACCAGTTGATTACTGGGATGAACTTGTCTTTCCCTCCTCATCTCCACATCATGTTTCCTCTCTCCCGCCGTAATCCCAGTCCAACGAACAGCCACTATCTCCTGCCCCGAAGAAGACACCGCCGCCGAAAGCTTCGCCTGAGCCAGCAACTGCGCCGTATTAACCGCCGGAGGCGCGGGATTAACTGGCCGCGCCCTTGGACTTCTCCGGTTATCATCACCAAACAAGGGCTTCACGCAGACGCAGCCCATTGATTCACACTATGAAGCAGAAGAGCTTTAATCTGCAAGAGCTATGTTTCCATGCGGAAGAACCCTCCCACTTCCTCTTCGTTGCCTTCCATGTGGCATCTAAATGAGAATCGAGAATGTCGAATATGGAACAGCAAGAAGAGTCCCGCCACGCCACAGATCAGCGTTTTTCAAGATCAAATTGATTGTGAAAACCCTAGGCCTCCTCCGGCATTGAATCAGGAGCTTGTTCAGCTAGGGCGAGGAGTTGCAGTGGAAGCCGGTAAGTCGCTTCCCGGGAGAATTTTTCCTTATGGAGTTATGCAAAGAAGCTTCTAACGAACGCCAATTGGAGTTCTACTGAGGAGCGTCAGTTAACGCCAAATTCTTCTTCTTTTCTTCGCTTCCGGAATCCATCTCCCTATATCTTCCGTTCTCTTTGACCAACCAGTCCGGCCCGGTTTGACTGACCCAGAAAGGCCCGGCCTGGCCCGGACTCATTTTCCCATTTGTTTTTTGAGAAAGGTTGCTCAACTTATCAAATGGCACTTCAAAAATATGAAATTTTTATTTTCCTCTTGGATTATGTAATTGCATTTAGTTAGTTTTATTATTGTTAAGTAAAAATGATATTCACTATTATTATATATGATTGAAACACGTTAGATTTTTTTGTGTGCAGGTTGAGCGACTCAAATGCCGGACCACGCGGGATGCATGAATGCTCTGACCGCCCTGCCACAGTACGAGCCGCATTACATTAACTTTCCAAGCCTATTAAGATGAATGAAAAGTTGTTGTGTAATTCATTACACTTCTGATCTATCAAGTTGATTTCGTAATGTGACATGAAAGCTTTATCACCCTTTTAGTTCAAGTGACCGTCACATTAGTTATAACGGTTGAATAAGATCAAGCATACAATATTTACACTGAAGGTCCTACTAATAATATATTTGAGCTCGTCATCAATGAACTAAAACTTCTTGATCATCATTGGGGCCTATAATGAAGACCCCTATATGCAATTAAGGAAGCATTACTTCTTAATCATCATCTTCTTTCTTTTTCTCGTGTAGTCGAATTCATCAAGAATATTTGAAGAACTTAAAATTATTTTAAGAGCGAAAAGATGAGTGGTCGAAGGTAGATACAAGTGAGGGTCTCAAAAAGGAGCTTAATATATTAACATATAACTTTGTATTAATTGGCCTAAGGTTTCGATTGGGACGACTTTTTTTCTGCTTCTTAAAGCAGCTTTATAATACAAAAGATTTAATTTTTATACAAAAAAGCTACTTTAAGAAGCATAAAAAAAGTCATCCCAAATAAAGCCTAAGTTTAGCTCGGGTTGGTCCAAAATCTTAAAGCCCGACCCGACCCGACCCGACCCAACCCACTTTCATCATACGTATAAAGGAAGTAAACTTATCTCATGCAAATATAAAAGTCAAAATTTTGACCAGCTTATACGATACAAAACTACACGATCTGTCATTGAAAGCTAGGATGATATATCCATTCTTTAAGCATTTTTTGTTAAAAAAAAAAAAATCATTGATCTGTATAAATTTTCTTGATCTGACGCACTCAATTCAACTGTGTAATTTCTAATAGAATTCATCATATATTTTAAAGAATATCACATGAAATAAGTTCTGAAAGATTGTCCAATTTAGCAGTAAGAGGGCAAATTATTAGGTCCGATCACCGGATATGTTCGGAGCCCAATGAAAATGCGCCACATCACCTCCTATTCGGTACTGAGCAGTATCAAGCAGTACCGAGCTCGGTACTGCTCAGTACCCTGCTCAGTATTGCTCGGTACTCAGTACTTCACAGTACCGACTCAGTACTGATCGGTACTGTAAATACCGAACGTAAGCTGTGTCCAATGTCCGAACCCAATAATCTCTCAAGTAAGAGATACAGATGGCTTGCAGGAGAAGTGAGTGGTGAGGTGAGGAACTCACTTCCGAATTAATCCTGCAGAAGAAGTACAAAGAGCAAGAGCCAGGAAGTCGTTTTCCAAGCCAGTGGGAAGTCGGAAGACCAGTTCTCAGAAATTTTATTGACGGAGCTGAGCTTCTGTGCATTCTGTTTCTGAGCTGTTTGCAGAAAAACTCATTTTGTTTCTACTGAACAAAGTCAGAAGCAGGAGGAATGGCAATGACCGTCGGTTTTGTACAGAAGTTTAGGATTCTTAAAATTTGAGAGCTTTCTGCAACTCAGGATCTTCATACATCTCTGAAATGAACTATAGTATTATGTAAATTAATAGTAAAATTTAGATGTAAAATATGTAAGTATAGTATTTAAATGATATGTTTATTAATCCCCATTTAATTATTTTTGTTAAAATCTTGACCATTTCATTGGACGCTATAGAATAATCCCCGATCATTTGATATTTTTTAATTATTTAAGTGTCTTAATGACGTCAAAACTGTTCTCCCAAGGAAGGGCCTCATTTGTAATCGACTACAAATACTAGTGGATTCATTCAAACTGGGCCTGGCCCCGTGGTTTTTCCTCCTTTCAGGGGTTTTCCACGTAAAAAACTCTGGTGTCTCTTATGAATGTTTCACCCCCCTCTCTTATCTGTTTGTGTACTGGATCTTCGTACAATGCTAAGACGTTAAACCATATATTTCTTTACCGCCGCGAATATTCCAGGATGTAACAATATATATATTTGGGATTCATATAATTTGACAATATAGTGTAGATTAAATACAATGCATTTAAATACTTAAAATGATTTGTTTAGTTGTAAAGAAAAAACTATTTTAATTGACTTTGAGTTTTGCTAGTTTGAAGATGATTTGAATATAGACCGATTAATTAGGATCAAATCAAAGTCACTTATGCTTCCTCCTTTGTTCTTTAGATCTAGCACACACACTCACTAGACCCAAGTGAACCCCTCGTGCATTGGCTCGGTTGATCCTAGCTCGCATACTATGCTTGATGCAAACGAGTCAGCCCATTTTGACCAAATCAATGTCAATTTAGTTCTATCAAATTTGATTAAGTTTGATTGATTAAACCAAGATGTAATGGAAATTTTGAAAATTTTGATGACATTTAATAATTAACAAGCTCAATCAATTCAAAATATAAAATTTTTAGATCAATTCAATTAATTCTATTCAACGCCAATTGACTTGAGTTTTTAGTTCAATTGACCAATTATAGTCTGCCACATAGGGAAGATAAACGGGTCTCTTTATCCCACACAATCATGCTATAATTCTTATTGCGAGTGTCTTTTCCACCATCTCTTCATGATTGGTTGTAGAGTTTAAGTTTGGTTGTAGAGTATAAGACTCCCCATTTGTCTACAAGGTTCCTTTGGATGTGGTTACTCGTTGTTACTAAGAAAGTTTCTCAAGTTTTTACATGACTAAATGGCCTAGACTTCTAAAAATTCAAGATGATGAAAGCATGAGATTTTTATTAGGGTCATCCTCCACTCTGTAGATTTCTCCTTAGGAAAATCTTGCCCCAAAATTACAATAAACCTTATTTGAAGCCACAATTCTAGTAGGAAAATCTCTAAGACTTGTACATGCCATACGCCCTTCATTAATCCCGTGGGTATTTATAGTGCTTTTATTAGCTATAATTAACCTCTCTTACAAATTCATAGACATCTTTCGAAGCTCACAACTAAATATGATTTTCTCTAATCTAAGAGGATGAGACCACCTCAACTCTCATGGTTTTCGTCCTTAGCCATATGTCATTTTTCAATTCACCCACATCTTATTAACTAAAGGATATAAAAGATAACTTTGACACTATTCAACTATTCTTCTTTGACCACTTGTCCTACTCTCTGACATTGAAAAGATTATACCAATCTTCTTCACTTACTTCCCTTTTTTTTTTCCTATCTTCTAATCAAATCTTCCTAAATCCTATCAATTTCTTTCAAGAAAGATTATCAAAATCTTATCCTTGCAATACCTACTTCAAAATAATTCTTTTCTTCCTCATAAGCACAAAGCATTGCAATTGTAAAAAAAATAAATAGTTGAAAGTTATCACAATCTTTATTTGTGCAATATATACTTCAAAACACTTCTTTTCTTCCATATAAGCACAAATCATTGCAATTGCAAAATAACTAAATAGTTAAATTTTCTCCTTAAACATAGTGGGCATAAGTTGTTAAGCCAAATTACTACAAATTTTAGTGTTTATATAAGGACGTTTATATGTTTGCTATTCACTCTCTCTAAAATTGGAATCAGCTCAGGTCTGCAATCTTTTCTATATGATATTGTTAATTCGTCTCATTACATTTGTTCTCTCTTGAATACTCGAATTACCATCAGATTCTAACAGTATGAACCAAATAAGGATCAACTTTGAGCCTTGATAGGGCATCACAAAATTAGCTTGATCGGGCACGAATCTCGAGGTAAAATCCAACCCGGAAACTTCAAAAATTAAATCCGGAAGCACCAGAACTCCGATTTCAATGATCCTATAGTCAAACTGAGCGTATCGGAAATACAAACCCAGAGACACCAAGTTCAACCCAATCCGAGCTCAAATGAGTCCGAATCAACGGTCTGAAGCGCTATTGGAAGGTTCAAATCGCAATTTGAGTTATCAAACGGTCTCCGATTTTAATGAGCTTATACTCGAATCGAGCGGCTCGACGAGACAAATCCAACAAGACCAAGATCACCAAATATCGATATAATTAAGGTCTTCAAATGTTCAACTAACGGTGCACGATCGAAGGGTTCAATATCGGCCGTCCATTCAAACCACTCCCTATTCGCCCATGATCTCACACCTATTTACAAGCCATGCCACTCCAGAAAAGCTATAAATAGAGCTCTCATTCTTCACAAAGGGGACTCAAGTGAAGAGCGAGAAGAAGAAGAGAAGAAGGAGGAGAAGGAAGAAGCTCCTAATCGACCACCGTCGGAGCTCTTCCCGCCGCCTGAAGACGCCTGACATCCCTCAATCTAGATAAATGAAATACACACCTAAAGGGTCTATAGTTATGATCCTTTAGACTTTGAGCCCCTTGTTAATGTTGCCCAAAGGGACTAACCGTTACAGCTCAAATTCTTAAATATCGAGATTTTATTCACTTTAGCCAAATTGCCTCATAGTTTTATCTTGTTTGTATAACTTTTCAGGAGGTCACATATTCTAGGAGTAATCTCGCACAAACATGCTTAGCCTTGAAATTTCTTAATAAAATTTTAACCATTACACCAAAAGGTATCTCGATGTTTAAGAGTTTAATTTATTTTTATTTAAGAGATTTGACAATCTCTCCCACTTAAGTAATTGACGTCCTCACCCCACTATCAACATTATTTAACAGGTTTCACAATAAAGATATTTTTACTTAATTGACGTCCTCGTCATTTAAGTAATGAAGGTGTTTCAAAGCTACCTAGCATGTTCTAGCAAAATAATTTGATGAAAGAAGTCACATTATTCATCAAAGTCACTCACCAGCAATGAGTGTGACCTGTCCCAACCAATCAAATTGAGGATTCTCCCCATGCATGCACAACAACAAATTCATCAAGATTCGTCCAATCCCTTAAGAATCACCTATCACAACATATATTGATTTTTTGAGGTCACTTTCCATCTTTTAGGCCATCAAGCTACCACTAGCATCCTGAAATGCACACCTAAAGGGTCTATAATTATGATCCTTCGGACTTTATCAAATACTAAGCTATGGCCATCATTTCCCAAAGGGACTAACAATAATAACTCAAACTTTTAACTATCGCGATAATGCTCACTTTGGCTAAATGGTCTCATAGTTTTGTCTTGTTTTTATAACTTTTCAGGAGGTCACCCATTCTAGGATTACTCTCCCACAAACATGCTTAACCCTATAATTTCTTAATAAATTTCGACCATTACACCAAAATATATCTTGTGTTTAAGAGTTTAATTTATTTTTATTTAAGAGATTTCACAATCTCTCCCACTTAAGTAATTAACGCCCTTGCCACACTATTCACATTACTTAAGAGGTTTCACAATCGAGGTATTTTTACTTAATTAATGCCCTCGCCACTTAAGTAATGAAGGTGTTTCATAGCTACCTAGCATGTTCTAACAAAAAAAATTGATGAAAGCAATCACATTATCCATCAAAGACACTCACCAGCAATGAGTGTGACTTGTCCCAGGTAACCAAATTAAAGATTCTCCCCATACATGCACACCACTGAACTTGTCAAGATTCGTCAAATCCCTTAAGAATCACTTATCATAGCATACAATGATCTTCTGAGGTCACTCGCCATCTTCTAGAACATCAAGCTACCATTGACATCCCTCGATTTAGATAGATGATGTAACAACTCAAAAATGTGAAATAAATTTATTAAAAATATGAAATTGTTAAAGTATAGCACTTTGGTATTGATATGGTGAGTTTTGCGGTGCCAGGCCATAAATAGTATATATTTATATATTCTTATCTCACCCCATCGACTTCCTCACTTGGTTGGTTAACTAGGAAGAATATGAAAGAGGGGAAGAAGAGAGAGGAGAGACAAAGGTCTTTAGATAGTATTTGTAAGTCATTCCTATCATAGATTTAGTTTATTTATTGTAAGCAACTAATCTCTTACTTTTGTTTTAAATGGTTTTGATTTCTACTGATTTCATCACTATGAAATCTAACAAAAATATATCATCTCATGATTTCATAAGCTTTCACCATACAAGTTTGAATATGTTATAGATTTCATTATTCTGAATAATTTGATATGATTTTATTAAATTTAAATAAAAAATTAAATAATATTATATATATGATATGATAACTCCACGTGATACCCTACTCATCCATGTAAATCACTGAAAGGGAGTCATAAAGAGTTGTAGATTGATTGAGAGTTATAAGGAGTCGGAGCAACTGATTCACATGATTCAAGATGAGTCATAAGAAGTACATTGATTGAGAGTTATAAGGGGCGACTGATTAATAGTCATAAGTGCGGGAACACGATACCTTTAAGATATACTCATGAAATATCTTAATACTAATACCAACATTTCTATGAACACTATACTGATATTTTGACTGACACTAGTATCATTTTTTGTCATTAATATTATTTAACATTATTGATCATGATACTAATATTTTATTAACATTACTAATGTTGACTGTTAGTGATACTGTGATTGATGATGTAATGATTAAGATGTAATAACTATAAAATGATAAATTGGTATAACTAATTAGTATAGACGTTGATGTATATTTTTTATAATAGTTATATCATATTGATCTCTTTTATCTTGTATTAATTTTAGTTATAAAATTTTAGTTACTTGTTGGGTTATTTGCTCATTATGTGATTTTATATATTTTCAAGAAATGATAAGAATCATATGATATGATGCATTAGACAAGACAAAAAAGCAATCATGTTTTTTTTTTTTCGTTGTTCATTGATAAGCTCTAGTTAAATAATTAAAATAAAAGGTATATATAATTCTTTCAATATATATCCTAAAATGTGATACAGGAAATGCACACCTAAAGGATATGTAATTATGATCCTTCAGACGTTATCAAATACTTAGCTCATAGTCATTGTTGCCCAAAAGGGACTAACTGTAACAGCTCAAACTTTTAACTATCAAGGTATTGCTTGCATTGGAAATGACCTTATGATTTTTTCCTATTTGTATAACTTTCCAACAGGTCACCCATTTTATGATTACTCATGTACAAACATGCTTAGCCTTGTAGTTTCTTAATAAAATTTCAACCATTATGTCAAAAGGTGTCTTGATATTTAGGAGTTTAATTTATTTTTATTTAAAAGGTTTTATAATCTTCCCCACTTAAGTAATTGACGTCCTTGCCATTATCATTATCCCAGAATCATCCACCACACAAGTAAGATTCTAGAGGTGTCTCCTACATGTTAAAGTAGTGTCTTAGACCAAGTCTGTTAAGTCCAGACCCAAGCCCTAGGTCAAGCTGTTTGATCAGGTCAACCTGAGTTGACCCAAATTGACCCAATTCCCTTCCTTTCAATTTCAAATCCAATTCAGAGCTTCTCAAGCTCAATTCTCTCCTCCACATGACTCAGTGGGTCAAACCCAACCCATTGGCCCCAGACCTGTGCCCCAGGTCAACCCAGGTTGACCCATTAAGCCCTATTTGGTCAATTTCAAACATCCCTTGGACTCAACACCTCGCCTATTTGAGTCTAATTGACCAAGTTGACCAAATCAACCCTTGACTTGGTCAACCATAGTCTCCCTTGGTCAAATTAGGCTTGTTTAGGTCAAATTAAGCCCTTTAATGCATTCAAACTCTTTGTAAATTCTCCCTAATGCAAACTACGGCCAAATCCCTTCAATTTCCCTCCTAATTGGTCTTAGAGTTGATCTTGGTCATTGGTTTCAACCATATGCCTATAAATATGCTCTTTAGGATTTCTTTGAGGAGATCTTTGGCTATTCTCTCTTTCCCTAGCTCCTCTCAATCTGATTTCTCTCATGCTTGAGCACTTCTAACCTTCTTTCATCTTCCCCAAGTCAAACCCAACGTCAAGAACTCGCCGACAGTGATATCTCCGACGAATAGAGATTATTTCCTTCTCAAGCTCTCTACACAACGATCCAAGGTGTTTCAAGCTTCGAGATCAACTAGAGAAAGGAGTGTGCAAAGTCTACAAGTGCAACAAGCCCAAGTTCTTCCAAATCCACCTTGTGGATTAGGTAAAATTGCAACCCCTAGTATAGGACACTTAGGATTAATTAGCTCATTGCACAGTGCGTTTCGAAAAAAAAAAAGCTCATTAATGCATAGTGCGTTTCGAAACGCGATTTTACTTCCCAAAAAATGCTCTTCATAAGTATTAGGTAGGTTTAATATTCATTGAATTTGTTGTGAATTTTGCGAGAACGAAGTGAAATACGCTTTTAGAGTTTGGTTTACGTAACCCGAACATTACGTAAGATCTAGACCGTTGATCGCACGATTAACGGTTCAGATCCATTCATTTCGTGACACTCGTCCAACCGCAAATTTGATCCCACATGTAGTCGCTCCATTTGGCTCCATTCGAGTCGTTGATCCATTTTCGCGGAAGATAAGACATCTACGAGAGGCTGCCTACGTGGCTAAGTGGACGATGCATCCGCAGCATTGATTTCCACAATTATTGCATCAATCATTGTCGACGGCGCAAAGATTGCACCGCCAGCAATGATTGCCCGTGGTTTCGGGATCCAACCAGAGCCCGCCACATATGCCGCTGTCGTTTTTTTTTTTAAATTTAAATCAATTTTAATTTATTTAAAATGCCTTTTTAAATGAAAAAATCTTCAAAATGATTTAAAAATTATTTTTAAATTAAAAATATACATATTATCTATCATTATTTTTAGAAAAATAATACCTTTAATTTAAAAATATAATTACTTTAAAATATTATTTATATTGTAAATTATATTAATTATTTAAGTATTTTCTATATTTAATTAAAATTAATTATAAATAATGAAATTAATTATAAATAATAATAACTTCAATAATTTATTTCTAATTCATTTTAAATTGGAATTTTTCATATGATACCTCGTACTTTTCAAAAAAATATGTATTTTAATTTAAAATTATTTTTAGAAGCTAAAAAGTATTTTTCTTATTTATTTCTTCATTATTTATTTACTTTCATTATTTAACTAAATAATATATTAATTATTTTAAAATTATAATATTATTTTTAAATTATTTTAAAACCTCTTTAGGTGGCCAGTTGATCTCCCATATAGTTATGTATCCTTATACATTAAACTATTTTTTAATTACATTATGTTTCAAGCCTATTTATTCGTTATCAGTATTTTGAAAATTACCTATATGATTAAATCCCTAATTTCGAATGATCCACTTCATGAAATTTCAAACATAGATCATTCATGTGAATAGCATTCACGGGGAGGTACATTAGTGGGTGATTGGATTTCAATCACTTACTAATCGCATCGATAAGCATGCTTATCTATTTATTTTATATCCCTTGCATGTGTAGGACGCACGAACACTTAGCTTAGGCCCCCCTAAATCTTAGGATTGACGTGTTTATTATTTTTATGCATTCCACTCTTGTTATCCCAATAATTAGTCTTGAACATTTGATTTAAACCTATTTAACGTAGTAATACCCTAAGGATAATAATTAAGGACCAATATAGCGAGCTTAGAAAAATTCTATGAGGTAGGATAGAATCCTGATTGATATGAAACTTTAAATACTTAAATTTTGTGGCATCCTAAATCTCATAGAATTTTCTAAAAATTTGTAGGAGCCTTTAAGCCCCTTAATCAACAAACCCTAATTTACTTGTTAATTATGCCTCATTAACTTCAAAAAATTCTAATAAAATTATTTTAACTTAGAAAATTCTCCATAATATCTTGAACTTTTCAAAATTTAATGTTTAATCTCAGATAATTAGGGCCCCTTAATTGAACTTTAATCTGATCCTTAATTTAACTTTAATTAAAAATCACCTTTTTGCTTTAATTAAATAATTAAAAATTATTAAAAAATCTCAAATTTTCCCCCAAACACTTGAGAACATCTTCTTAGATTATTTATGACTTTTGGGATGATTCCAAACAGTTTGGAGCTGATTTGGATCAAAACTCCTAAAATGCCCCTTATTAAACAATTTCGATAATTCTTTAAATGTCCAAAACTTTCAAAATTCATAACTTTATCTAGAAAACTCTAAATTCAGCAAATTCAAATCCTAACTACTCCCCTTAAGGCCTTATATTTATCTAAAATGTTAGAACCCCTAAACCTACCTCATTCCAATAGTGACCTTTTGGACTCCTTTAACCTAGCATATAAGAGGACCCCGGACCTTTTAAAATCCACTAATGTAATTAAAACTTTAAAGAGCATTATCTTATGTATTAAAATTGATCCACTAACTAAATTAACTAAAAATGGATCCCAATTTATTAATACTTAAACTTTAATCGAATATTCCCTTTTGGCTTTTAACAAACTTGAACTCAAAATAATTTGAACTAACTATCCTATATAGGATATATTCAAAATCACACAAGCCTACTACATACACATAAATTTGCTAGGGCACCACTTTTAACTGTAGGATTAGAGCCGGTGTTTTACTTCTTTCTGCTTCTGTGATGTGATGCAATTGTGTATGACACTTGTATTATTTATCTTGATTGATTTGTTGTGAGGCTTATTGTGATGTTTTGTTTTATTACTGTACTTTACTTGTGATGTGATTTGTGCATTAGATTGCCCATGGGCTAGGGGCGCTTTGATACTAACGATGTCTTATGCAGGTGGTCACGCTCATGCAGTGTTAAATAAAAGGGGGCCAAATAATTAAAGCTTTAAAACTAACGCTGTTTTCTGCAGATGCTCCTGAGATTGTTTAGCCCCCTTTAAAATTAAAAAAGCGTGGCCAAGCTTGTTTTCTTTTATGCATAATATTAACTGCTTGGGTTGTTATACATAAATTACGTGGGATTTTATTAGGATAACCATGCAGGTTCAATTTAAGTCTAGATTTTTTTTCTTTTTCATAATGTAATTTGATATAATTATTATTGAGTTATGAAAGTCTTCAAAAGTAAGACATTTCAAACACAAGTACCCAAAGAGAAAAAGAAAGGCCCTTCATAAGAAATTTCTTAGTTATTTGGGTACTATTTTGGAGGACGAATCATATAAAGATGATCCAAAGGAGGATGATCATGAGGAGGACGATCCATCTGAAGATGAAGACTTGAAGATGAAATGCCTTGCTTTTAAGACTTGCATCATTCAGTGAGATTAGAATCCAGGTTGTTGTCAGTGGGACCTGGCCACCATTACTTTTCTATATACCTTAGGTTGTACTTATACAACACTAGCAGTGGACTTTGGACTTTTTTGTATTTTGTAGATTTATATTGATGTGTTTATTTGTGTGTGTCGTAGAACTTGCCTGTTTTTTTTTAGGTTTCTTTATTGTATGTGCATGACCTGATTTTTGCTAGGCTTTTTAGATTAAAAATTATTTTTTTACTCATAATTAAAAATTAATATTTTAAGGTTCAAATAACATAGAAACCTAACGAGCTAGGGAATTGCCAGAATCGTCCGGGATCGCATGCATATCAATGCATTTTCTCTCCTTCTAATAAGATAATTCCCCGCTTACAGGTAGAATCCGGATAATCTAGCCTATGAGGATGAGGTGCCAGACCTGGGGAAGCCTAGTCTTTTCTAAAAACAAATCTATAAGCATTTTTAAAATTATATGCATTCATTATTTGAAGCCTTACAACTAGCATGTATTGCATTAAAAACCCATTAAATCAAAAATTTAATTGCATTGGCTCTAGGAACATTCACCCATTTTTTACCCAAAAACCCATTTTTTACCCAGCAACTTGAGATTGACCCCTTTTTGACCTGTTTTTGACCATAAAAGCGGAAATTGTCATTTTTGGACAAAAAAACTAGCAGTTTTTTGTTGCACTGGGTCATTCGGGTCATGTTGGGTTGACCCGGACATGAAGCAGGTTGGGTTCGTGTCCGAAAAATCAACTCGTTTGCAAAAACAGGTCGAGTTCGGGTTGACCTGAATAGTGGCGGGTCAATTTCGGGTTCAACCCGAACCCGAACCGTGACCCGAAATTGACACCCCTGATTGCTCTAATACCACTCTGTAATATCCCATACTCTTAATTATTTGAGGTATTATCTGCTTTAGCTGAAAGGCCACATAATTTCATCATGTTAGTGTAACTTTCCAGAAGGTCATCCATCTCGGAATTACTCCCTTATAAGCATGCTTAACCTTGGAGTTTCTTGATGAAATTTCAACAATTACACCAAAGGCGCATCGATATTTAAATGTTTAACTTCTTTTTACTTAAGAAGTTTCACACTAACCGTTCACCCTTAGAGGTATATATACTACCTATAGGCATGTCCAAAAGATTTGCCCACATAGACTTATCATGCATGCCATATCTCAAGCACTCTCCCATTACATGAAGACTCGCCCAACAAACTCGCCCTAAAACAGAGGTCCATGTCGAGGAAAAGAAGCACATGGACTCCTACAATCTAACCACAGGTTCAATAAAGTTTGTAATGAGTCATAATAAGCATTGTAGTTTTAATTTTTATTATTTTATGTAGCATTCTTTGTAACCTTTTAAGTCATATAAATAAAGAGTGAAGATATATATTTATATTTGGGCATACTTTGGGCTTTCATCTACTGCCAAACTCACTTGATTCTCCCTCAGTTCTCTAATCCTTATCAAGAAGATTGCTTGTGAGCAAAGTCGGGTATTTTCCACCGATAAAACCGGATCCAACACTTACGTATTTTAATAGATAACAGCATAACATACTTTTCATGCAGATGTGATAGAAGATGCTGCGTTGAAGAGAAAAATAGAATCCCCTATGATAGAAGATGCTGTGTTACAATGTCATGTCTACCTAATAAGCAAATCATTGCTTGTAAGATAATTGGTTCCAATATGCTTTCTCCATAGGCTTAAACGTTAAGTCATTTTAGCAGTTTTGGGAAGCATTTCTATTAATTTTCCAATTTCATCGTAATCATCAATAATAATTTGATATATTTTTATGATGAAATGCAATAAAAAACCTGATTAGTGGCACAACTTTCTGAAAGCTCTGTTCAGAACTAAAAATCAAGCTTCTTTTCATATGTTGCTTTCAGCCATGGGCTTATTTGGTTGATTGTAAACATACGATGAATAATGTTTGGAACAACAAAGTAACAGTTCTTTACCAAATGACTCCACACAACAATAAACTTTACTTAGATTTGTGTGAAAAATGAAAACAGATCCAACTTTGAGGAGGTTAATGATATAAAAAACCAGATAACATAGTAAGCTAAATATTTAGTGATTTTTATTTCACGCAGATTAGAAAGCCAGGAACAACTTCTTACAGCAGATGTAGATAACCAAACATTATTCAGTAGGAAGATACATAGCACATTCAAACACTAGATATTATTCCAAGTGAAAGCTGTTTCATTTGCCACAGTTGCAGCCAGGGCAGGTGCAGCTGGTAGTACAGTTGCAGTTCCCATCATTTTCTCCAGTTGCAGAAATCTCAAATGCTTCTTCAACATAGCTGCTATACAGAAATCATCAAGAAAATTTAAAAAAAGCTGAATATATATTACCATTTATTCTAAGCAAAGTAGATTGGAGAAGCTTTTCTGGAAGGTTATTGTGTTACTGTGCTGAGGTTGATTAGTTTTTTTTATTATTATTGCTCTGCTCAGAAGTTTCTATTTTCATATTTGGATCTACATATACATAGTGATCAAGCTTTACTTCAAGAGTTGAAAGTATGGTTCTCAAATTCAGATTACCTCTTCTCTGTGTCAACAGTGATGATGCCATAGCTGTTGCCTTTCTTCCTGCAATATCAAACAATTCTGTTGAGTTATTTGCCATAAATATTGGATCATTAAGATGAAACTTCTTATACTGGAAATTGATTCTGCTGATATTGCTGCAGGGTGAAATCTGAATCATAAAATTCAGAATTTTGTGAGTGTGGGCTTGCTTGTTTTGAAGGGGAAGAGGAAGTGGTTGAATTAATCTTATTTTCATAAGGGAGTTTGAACATTTATTTGATAGAAAATGGTTGAAAGTTAGTTCTTATTTAAGTAATTCACCTACATAGGCGAAATTATTTTGTGCGGACGCCGAATGCAATTCACCGTCTGGAGATCATCCAGAATATGCCACCTCAGTGGTACCGAGCCCCGGGTACCGAGCAGGGGGTGATGTGGTGCATTCTGGTTGATCTCTAGACGGCGTTCGACATCCGCACAGAATAATTTCTCTATTGACATAAGAGGTGGGTTTGAGAAAGTCACCATCATTTTTAAATAGCAAAATAAAATAACAAAAAATAATGGAAGGATACAATGTAATTCTACTTCTACTCATTGTAAAAATATAGAAAAAATATATATAAATGAATAGAAGAATGGATAAAATTAAAACTCATTATAGCCATAGCAAGGATAAAAAATGAGTTTACAAAAAGTAAATTCATGTCAAAAAAAGACATCATCAATGAAATTCACTTTTGAAATTTAGGCTTCGTTTGAAACACAGCTTGAGACCATAGCTTTTTCTGCTTTCAACAGCTTTTGAATCAAAAAGCAGCTTTACAAAGCAGTAAGAAAGCCGTCTCAAACGAAACCTTAGTTTCAACACTTTCGAGGATATAAAATTTCATGAAACTATTTAAGTGTTATATATGTAATTCTCCCAACTATTTATGGATTGCAGGAGAATGGCTACTCACACACACTGATTCTTGTTAGCACAATCACAGTTGCCGCAGGTCGACATGTTTGAGAGTAAATTGGAGGAGAAATAATAGAAATTGTGCGAGAAGAATACTAAACAATATTGCAAGCTCTTGTCTGATGGTCAATATGTTGAGGATTTGGCTGGTATTTATAGGCATTTGATAGGCATAAATGATAAAAAGTTTGTATCATTCATACATTATATTCTATTTTTCTTTATCTTCTTATTTGATGCGTGTTGGGCACAAAAGAATCTGAGTAATGGAGATGACATTTGCTGGCTTCATTCTAACCTCTTGTGTCAAATCTTCTCTTTAATGGAGTTTTTATGATAAGGGAATAAAGTTGTTTACAAAATTAATTTGTATGCTTATTGTAAATCCTTCCAACTGTAAGAAAAAAGGTTAATGAAATTTTGATATCAGTGTTCAAAGATGGCTTATTTTGTTCTCTTAGGTAATTATGTCATGTCATTAAATTAATTGGCTTGTTGAGATAAAAATTGTTAAGATCATACAACAACAACAACATCATCAAGCCTTTGTCCCATTATGTGGGGTCGGTTACATGAATCATTTTTCTTCATTGTGTCATGTTAAAAGTCAAATTCTCTCGTTTAAATCTAATAAAGAAATATCATTTCTAATATTTTCTAACCAAGTTTTTTTAGGTCTACCTCTACTTATATTAACATAAGTCAAATCTAATACCTCTACTTTTCTAATCGGGTCATCGGAAGGCTGACATTTTATGTGACCAAATCATCTAAGACGACTCTCTCTAATCTTATCTTCCACTGGAGCTACTCCAAAACTGTTAAGAACATACAAAGTAAAAATTTGTTCAGGGAATAAGAAATCTCTATGCAAGATAGGCTGATCATTTTAATTGTCTAATACAACTTTTTTTCTATCAAATAATTTCATGCAGATTCCTTCAGGATATTTTCCTTTCCTTTTTCTCCCTTATCACCAAAAAAAGTAGTTGTGTAGAACAATCATTAGGGGCGTGAATTCTTGTTAATGTGTTATTGGGTGTAAGTTCAACCCAACCCAATTAGACCTGTTTACTAAATGGGTAAGAAACTTCATTTGGGAATTTCAAACATCATTTGTTTCAACATAAGAAGTGGTTGGGTTTTGTTGGGTTAGTCTCAGCACGAAAATACACATGATGACCCATTTTACACATATTAACTTGAAAAAAAGTGTCATTAGATTTATTTAGGAACGTAAAAGTATTATGTTTAGTCCCACATCGAATAGTTGAAAAAAAAATGTTAGTATTAAATACTAAATTTTGCTTTTTAGCTTTTATGTTAAAAATGTTTTAAGCATTAGTGTATTTGACCCAAAATTTGATCTCCTTTATTTCACAATCCTTAACAAGTCTTCAAAGGCCCACTCCTCTATTTTCTTGCCTTTGTGGTCTATAACTATAGACCATTTATGGTGAAAACAAATCATTTATTATAATGTATGGAATTAATTTCAAGCTTTTACATTATCTCTTAAGGTCAAGAAAAAATCACATATTCAAAAAAATTATTCAACCATTTAATTATAAATCTCATTCTAATATTTGAAGTAATTAAGGGATCTCAATCATAACTTATAAGGATTTGATAGAAGAAAAATTTTCCTCCTAAACCCTAACCCCTAAACTAAAAAATAAAGAAATAACGTCCTATGGTTTTAATCATTCTATATTGATATCTAAATTTAAATCTCACTTCAGTTAAAAAAAGGAGTATTTACATGGAAATCATAAATTTTTTTATATATTTACATATCTAACACTTAAATATTTATATTATTTGTATAACACTCAGATTTATGAATCACATAACAAATATCGTTAATATTAACTTTTTTAAAGTAAAACACATCTTTTAATGTATGTGTGTGTTTGTATATATATGTTTGTATTTATAAAGATTTAAGTATTTTGATGTAAACCCGCCTCCCCCGTTAAAAAACAAAAGAAAACCAAACAAATCTCTAAATAGTTTTCATATGCGGATAATTTAATCGTAGAGTATCATGTTGTTCTAATTTAGTCTATTGACTGTATAAACTTGATTCAAAATGGTCCATCATATTATAATTAACATATTAAATTGATCATAATTTAATCCTCCGACTATTTAAAATTGATCCTAATTTATTCTCAAAGGGACTAGACTGGATCAATTTTGTATAGTCAAGAGAATAAATTGACACAGTGTTATATTTTGGGACTAAGTTTGCTGCATATGAATAGTCGGGTGACTATTTTAAAATTTTAAGATAAATCCCTCTCTATTAGTGCAAATATTCTAGCATAGAACTCATAGTATTTTACATCCTGAGCTAAATTAATCGAAATACTATACATAATCTTTTAACAGGATACAATGGAGAAAAATGATTCATGTAGCCAACTTCACATACGTAGTGGGATAAAACTTGATGATGATGATGTTGTTGTTGTTGATGTATGATACATCACCATTTAACACACCAAAACATGTCTTCCATTAACATAACAAGAGAAAAAACAATACTGAAACATATTTACCATACTTCACAATACAATCCCATCAAACATTAATTAGAAATGGTAAGTGAAGAGAAAGAAGACAAGAACAAGACAAGGCTTAAAGAAACATAAAGTGAATATCATATCATTACAGATATACAGTACAATATTTATAGCCGAAAGTAAAGGCTTTAGTTCTTGAGATCCAATGATAAAATGACACCTAAGCTTCTAATTAATAAATACAAATATTTATTTATCTTGATATTCTAATACGCCCCTGCAAACTGATGGGTCTTGAGAGACAGTCAGTTTGGATCTGAGCAATAGAAAGCGTGGAGTAGATAATGCTTTGGTGAAGATATCAGCAGTTTGATCAATTGTATTTATAGGTAGAAGCCGAACATGATTCTGGTGTATATGATCCCTAATGAACTTTTGATCAATCTCAATGTGCTTCGTACGAGCATGAAACACCGGATTGTTGGCTAATGCAATGGCAGAAGTATTGTCGCAGAACATATCGGTTGGATTGGATTGTGGAAGACCGAAATCTGATAGTAAGCGTCTGAGCCAGATAATATCCGCTGTTAGAGATGCTAACGCTCGGTATTCAGATTCAGTCGAAGATCGAGCAACGGTTTGTTGCTTTTTCACCGTCCATGATATAAGATTGTCACCGAGAAATGAGCAAAATCCAGATGTTGATTTGCGAGAGTTGGGATCACCAGCCCAATCAGCATCTGAAAAAGATTTAAGCACTAAGTCAGTTTTGTGAATTGGAATTCCAAAATCAAGTGTACCTTTGATATAGCGAAGGAGCTTCTTGAGCATGAAGACATGCTGCTGTTGAGGAGCATGCATGTGTTGAGAAAGCTGATTTACGCTAAAAGCTATGTCCGGTCTAGTAAGAGTTAAGTACTGAAGAGAACCTGTAATGCGACGGTATAAAGAGGAGTCTAAAAGTTTAGAGTCTGTTACCATCTTTTCCGGAAATTTTGTGCAAGTTGGGTTGACAACAGGATTACAGTTGAGAAGATCAGCTTGCTGTAAAATAGAGGTTGCATATTGACGTTGGGAAAGAAAATAGAACTGAGTATGGTGATCAATTTTAATCCCAAGAAAATCATGGACCGGCCCAAGATGTTTCATCGAAAATTTTTGATCAAGTTGAGCTAGGACATTGTCTATTGCCCGTGGACATGATCCAGTTATGAGGATGTCATCCACATACACTAGGAGATATATGTGATAGCTTTGATGACGAAGTATGAATAAAGATTGATCTGCCGAACTAGAGAGAAAACCAATGGAGATTAAAAAATCAGTAAACGTATTATACCATTGGCGCGGGGCTTGTTTCAGTCCATAAATTGCTTTGTGAAGTTGACAAACGTGAGTGGGATGTTCTGTATCCTCAAAACCTCGAGGTTGAGCCATAAAAACTTCTTCGGAGAGCTGACCATGAAGGAATGCATTCGCGACGTCCAATTGATGTACCTGCCAATTTTTAGAAATAGCAAGAGCAAGCATAATTCGAATAGTAGGAAGTTTGGCTACCGGACTAAACGTCTCAGTGTAGTTCAGACCGTATTCTTGTCTATTTCCTTGGGCCACTAGTCTGGCTTTGTATTTTGCAATCGATCCGTCACTATTGAATTTTGTCCTATACGTCCATCGACATCCGAGAATTTGATTTGTAGATTTATTGGGTACTAAACTCCAAGTGCCCTGTTGTTGTAAAGCCAGGAATTCACTTGCCATTGCGTCACGCCATTGAGGATACTTGGCTGCTTCAGTGTAACATGTGGGTGCCGTAGGTGGATCGGGATTCTGAGAGTGGTATAAGTTCAGGCGATCAACAGGTTTCAGAGAGCCAGTACGAGCTCGGGTGATCATATGATGTTTCGGAAGAGTGGGAATGCCAGGACTTGAACCGTGGCTGGTGCTTGCTAACGGTATAGAAGAATCGCTGTACTGGTGAGACAAATCTGGAGCATTTGATGTAGTAGTTCTTTGACTGTTAATGTAATTGGTCTTAATTATGGGCACCAGGTGTGGATTCGTTGGTACAAGTAGTCTAGGCGGTGTTGTAGTAGAACTGATTTGATCTATGTTTTGATCGCTGTCTGGGGAAATTTGAAATGGAAACAAATCTTCCTGAAAAGTACAATGTCGAGAGTAAGTAATTTTATTAGTAATGATATCAAGACATTTATACCCTTTATATGATTCAGAATAACCGAGCAAAACACAGGTATTAGCTTTATTTTGCAATTTATGACGATTGTGAGAGGGAGAAAGAGGATAGCAGGCGCATCCAAACGTCCGGAGATGAGCATATTCAGGTTGTCGTTTATGCAGCAGTTCGAACGGAGATTTATTGTTAGTGTTATTGGAGGGCATCAGGTTTATCAGATAAACAGATGTAAGAGATGCTTCCGGCCAATGCTTATACGGAACCGAGGCTTTGTTAAGAAGCGTCCTTGTTGTTTCAATAATATGTCTATGCTTGCGCTCCGCTACCCCGTTTTGTTCCGGCGTATATGGACATGAAACCTGATGACTGATACCCTGACTAACAAGAAACTGAGAGAATTGATTATTTATAAATTCCTTACCACCATCAGTACGTAAAATTTTAATAGAATGAGACGTAAACTTTTCAATTTGATTCTTGAAGTTAACAAAAGTAGAAAAAACTTCAGATTTATGATGGAGGGGAAAAATCCACGTAAACCTGGTGTGGTCGTCGACAAATATGACATAATACCTGTAACCTTGAACAGATTCAACCGGGGCAGGACCCCACACATCAGAATGAATTAAAGACAATACAGTATTATGTCTGTTATGAGATTTAGAAAAGACTAGCTTATGTCCTTTGGACAATTTGCAAGAGGTACAAGCATCAGGTTTAGTAAAAAAATGTAAACTAGGATTACATTTTGCTATAGTAATAAGAATTTGATCATGTGGGTGACCAAGGCGGTCATGCCAGGGAATGGTCCGGTGATTCTGAGTAATAAGAGCTTTCGGCAGAGGAGAATCTTGAGGATTGTGAACAGGATATAGTCCCTTTTCACACGGTCCTTGGAAGAGAACCTGATGTGTCTTCAAATCCTTGAAATAGAAACCATTAGGATCAAAAGTTATGGCAATATTATTGTCTTTGGTGAGTTTAGATATAGATAATAAATTGAATTTCAAAGACGGTGTATGAAAGATTTGAGATAGAGTAAGCTTACGAGAGGGAGTCGGTAACAGGCCTGTACCAGTATTGGCAATGTTAACCGATCTCCCGTCACCGACTGTAATGGTGTCCGATCCTTGATATGATGATGCAGTTGTCATAGCGTCAAGAGAATTTGTGAGGTGAGATGTCGAACCGGAGTCTAAGTACCAATTTGTAGACTGATTGTCGTTGTGAGTGACAAGCGCCGTGTTATTAGTCGGAGCAGATTGATTGACATATGTGGGATCCAGGCGATGCCAACAGGAGGAAGCTGCGTGGCCTTTCTTGGAACAAATTTGGCAGATGACATTAGAGTTCGGGTTTGCCTGCGATCTTGAGGCGGTGTTCTGGTAGTTCCTGTTACGAGATCGCCGGCCTCTTCCCCTTGGCACAAATAAGGCAGTCTGTGGATCTGGTATAGAAGCGGAACGAGCGTTGTCTGACGCCATATTGATTTCTTCACTGAGTAAAAGCGGGTACAATTGATCAAGATTTATCGGTGTAAGCATGGTCCGAATAGCTGTCTTGAAAGACTGGTAGGAAGGTGGAAGTCCATTGAGGATGTAAAGAATGACATCCTCGCTATCAACAGAGGAACCCGACGCAGTAATCTGATCGACGAGGGACTTGATTTCCGTCAGATACTGTGTAATCGTCTGATTTTTGAGGGAAATATTGTGAAGGGAGTTTTTCAATTGGATTACTTTAGAACGATTAGATGATTGAAATCTGGTTTCTAAGGTAGACCAAATTTCAGCAGTGGAAGTTAGATTAACCACATAAGGAAGAATAGATGTGGAAATTGTTGAGCAAAGAGCAGCGGCAAGATTTTGATCCGTTAGAATCCATTGAGGGGATTGGGAAGGGGTAGTAGAGATCTGATTTTCACCGTTTTGAGAAAGATCGTTCGGTGAAGAAGATAAAAAAGGTTCAAGAAATTTTTCAAACCTATTTGCCCTGAAGATTTTGGCGATTTGAGCTCGCCAAATCGGGTAGTTGTCGGTTTGGAGTTGAAGATGAACAAGAGTGCGCAGATTCGAAACAACGAACTTGAGAGTCGGCGGGATGAGAAGATCGGAAGAGTCATCGCCGTCCAGTTGCTCGCCAGGATTTGAGTTTTCGGAACTCATGCTGAACAGAGGTATTAGGCCTCTGATACCATGAAGAGAAAGAAGACAAGAACAAGACAAGGCTTAAAGAAACATAAAGTGAATATCATATCATTACAGATATACAGTACAATATTTATAGCCGAAAGTAAAGGCTTTAGTTCTTGAGATCCAATGATAAAATGACACCTAAGCTTCTAATTAATAAATACAAATATTTATTTATCTTGATATTCTAATAGTAAGCATTATTACAAAGCTAGATTAAGAAGCCAAGAGCTGGCTGATTCCCATCCACCTTACAAACATAAGTGAAAACGTAGACAAACATGATACAGAGAGTTGAAAACACACAAATCACACAGTACGTACAATCACATAATTTATTTTCCTTCATATAGGATGAGAATTCAAGCTGAGCAGTTCATTCAATTGCCACAGTTGCAGTCAATACAGGCGCAGTTGGTACCGCACTTGCACTTTCCATTGTGCTCAGCTGCTGCAGAGAACTCCATAGCTTCTGTTTCATAGCTGCAATCAAAACCATACATAACTGTGCTGAAAACATGGCCTTAAGTACAAAAAACTTCAGCAATCAATTAAATTTTTAGCTCAGTTATATTCAAATCAATGCTTTAGAAGGCATTAGCTCTTGGGCGCATAAGGCTCGTCTTCTATGCTATGTTAGCAGGTTGATAGCCATTGCATCTATCTTTTGATGTCCACTTGCTTTATCACAAGTTCCCTCACAGATATGCCACTTGCCTTTATGGAATCTGTGCACTAATTGATTGCTCTTACTACAGGAAAATGACTTGTTACTGGCAAACGAAATCCACCGGTAACAAGGGAAATCCACCGGAAAATTTGTTTTTCTGGCGGATTTTTATATGACAGTAATTCGCGCATTGGAAAGTCGTTACCGGTGAAATTTATCCGCCGGAAATAATTCCGGCGGATTTTCCAGCGCAATTTCTACGAAAAAAATAAAAGTTGTCCGTTGTTTTATTTGGACGGATATCGACGTTTAATCTGCCAGTGGAAATGTTGTGCCGGAACCCTATTCCGCTGGACTATTAGTGACGGATAAAACTAGCTTATTCTCCATCGGAAATACTGGTGTAATGTATTCACCGCTTCTTCCAGCGCATGAAAATCAGCCATAAAGTTCAACAGTAATAGCAAATTTTTCTGTTGTGTCTCATATTATTTTATTTTGATGTCTCATTTCATTTAATTTTGTATTTTTTTATTAACTAAACTTTAAAGTTAGAATATGAATTATATGATTATAATCTTTTTAATTTAAATATGTATATATATCATCCAAAAGTTGAAATTTGAAGTCAGTTACCTCTCAGTGTCAACAATCACAACTCCATATTGATTAGCCTTCTTCCTGCAATAACAATCATAACATACCAAAACATCAAAACATACATACAAATTACATATAACATAACAACAAAATAATCATTTAGATAGCACAATTTCTACTCCATCATAGTTCTATCAAATCCTATCACTGCTTCAACTACTCAAAACGCAGTGAAAAAAAGATTCCATGCAAGCTGCTTGGAGAAATTCTCATCTGATCTCTGCTTACACACACTGGCTCTTATCTGCACAGTCGCAGTTACCACAGGTTGAAGACATGATTGAGATTAGCAAAGTACTTAAGCTTGCAATTAGTGCTAAATGGCTAACTAAAGCTTGGTTTGTGTTCTCCTGAAGCCTTTTTTTGCTGCTATTTATAGGATTTCAGTCGCTGCAAAGTTCTGATCACACACGCTAGCTTCTTGGGTTTCTTATGAACACACGCTTCTAAGAACCATACAGAGGAGAATTGACAGTGGTAGGGACACAGCATGGCTTGTTAGGAACCTCTTGAGTCTTATCTATCTTCTTGCTTTGCATGTAGATCACATAAATGTTATATTTATATTGGTATTTAATATTTATACTATTTTACTTTATGGGTGGTATTGATTTTGTTTGCATTTTGGGATTTATTGATGATCACTTGATATAGAGGAAGAGTTTTGACATAGTGAAATTTGAGTTGCGTGGATGTAGAAGGATTGATTTTGAATTTTGTATAGTATGTTATTTATGAAATTTTGTGTGATTTTCGCTGCAGGAAAATAGTTCATTACCGACGGATTTTTCTGGCGGAATATTTTCCGTCTGAGTTTCCAGCGGATTTCCGACAAATTGAATGAAATATTTCTAGCATATTTTTCCAGCGGCTTTTCCGGCGGAGTTTTCGGCAAATTTATTATTTTTTAAAATTATACAAGCGGACAAATTTCGCAGGAAAATTTTTCAGGTATATTTTCTCCTTCGAAAAAATTTTCCGACGTTCATTTTACTATTGAAAATTTTTCCACCGGAAACTTTCCAATCCACTAGAAAATGAACAAATTTCCGCTAAAAAATCAGCCTATAATATGTGGTTTTCCTGTAGTGATCTCTTTGATTTTGTTCATAATATTATATATACATATTTTAAATTTTAAATTTATTTTTACAAAATAGTAAACACAACAGGAAAATCAATGATCACCAGCAAAAATTTCGGCCGACCACCAGGAATTTAAATTTAAATTATTAAGAAAAAAAAATAAAAATATAATTTTATACATATTCAATTGATTAATGATTATATTATGTCAATAATTACTATTGATTAATTTATAATTTTTATATTATCATCTAATGATTATGACGAATACCAAAATAAAAAAAATTTGGTAGATATTTCTCTATAGGATATTAATTAAGTTATATAATTTAATAAATATTATATATTTAGGAGAAATCTAGTTTATTCATATATTAAATAATTAATTATGTAATAGATCAATTAAACTTAATGTCTATTAAAAATGTGCATATAAATCACATGTCTAAGAGTACACATATTTTATGTATTGTACATAGTCCATACAAAAATACAGGCCCATCTATTTGTGGGCTGGAAGCCCAACTAATCCTGGCCCATTAATTGCCCACCAAATATATGTTTTTTTGCTAGTTATTAATTTTTTTATTAAAAAAATTTATGAAAAAGGAAAAAACTTGTGGTAGATGCAAAAAAATATAAGGATTAGCTTTAAAGCCATCCAATTTTACATTAAATTAGTGTAATTTAGGATAGTATATACAACACTAATCTCAATGCAGATCAATTGACTTTAAAACACATTATACTGTATTTTGTATTAGAATATCCTAATAATTTTTTCCTTTAAAAATACTAAATGAGTTTTTTTAATTTGATTTATTAAAACTCTATTAATTTTAAATTATGAATTTAATCCAATATGACATTTATAATATAAAAGAATTTGTGTACTTAACACATGATTCTTATATATTTACATATCTAACATCTAAATTTTAATATTTATTTACATAACACTTTAGTGTCTCAATCAAATTAAAATATATGCATGAAAATATAAATTTCCTTTTAAAAATATTAATATTGTGTGTCGAAGCATTTGCGTCAATAGAGAGATAGAATTTAACGTCCTGACTTTAAACGAAGATAAAAAAACACTTACAAATAGGGGAGAGAGGTGGAGTAATCATAAGAGACATCAAAATTGTTAAGTGAAAAACCCTAAAAAGGGGATAAAATCATGTGGCCTAACCCAATTAAAATGAATATATTAGTGTTTGTAGTTGATTATAAATGATGTCTTTCGTCGAGGAAATGCATTGGCTTAATATAGCAAATATACATCATATAGAGCACATTACATGATAGGAATTGAAAGAATCAAGTGATATGAGAGTTGTTCTTAAAAGAGTGTTGGCTTGTTTGTTTGGTTGGTAGGACTATAGTCAGGTGACAGAGGTCAAACAGGCCGTAGTTGGACGATTGAGGCAGAGAGGACTGTTTTCTGGTGATAGAGGTCAGAGGGAATGTAGTCCGCAAGTAACAGTGGTTGCAGAGACCGCAGTCGATAGGCGATGAAAGTGGGAGGGATCGTAAGCGGTTGACAAAGAGGCCGAAGGGATCGTAGTCAACTAATGATGGTAGTTGAAGGAATCATAGTTGGCGAGCGATGGCAGTCGGAAGGATCGTAGTCAGCTAACAACAGTGGTTCGAGGGACCATAGTGGGCGGGCAACGGTTGTTAGAGGGAATGTAGTCGACGGGCAGCAAAGGTTAGAGGGATAGTATTTGGCAAATGAGGGTGGTCAAAGGGACCATAGTCGACAATTGAGGATAGTCGGAGGGATAATAATTGTCGTGCGATGGTGCTTTGATGGATTATAATCGGCACATTAAGGTGGTCAGAGTGACTGTAGTCGGTAGACGATGGTGATCTAGGGGATTGTACTCGGCGGGCGGAAGCCATAGGGATAGTAGTCGATGGGTGATAGAGGATGAAGGGATTGTAGTCGGTAGGTGAGGGAGGTCGAAGGAATAATAGTCAGGCGGGCAACATAGGTTGGAGGGATCGTAGTTGGCAAGTCGGACAATTAAATTATATAAGTTAAAAAACCTTTTATTTTGAAAGTCATTAGAACTTAGAATCAAGGCTGTGAAAACCGGACCGGACAACGAACCGGAAGAGAGAGAGGTTCAAGGTTTGACCGGTTCGACCGGTTGAACCGGGGTCGAACCGGATGATGTAATAAATAATAAAATTATTAAAAATTAATAAAATAAAAATCATATAATATAAGTATATGAGTATTTAATAATATTTATAAAATTTTAAAATATATAATAAAATTTTATACATATAAATATCATTTAAGAATAATATATTTATAAGAATAATACTTAATATAATATATAAATTTATAATATAAAAAATTTCAATTTATTTACTATAAATAGTTTTAAATACATATATTATAGAATGAACATTTTGTTTTGTTTTGTTTTTAATTTTAAATATTTAAAATATATTTAATTTAATATTTGGAGTAAAGTAACCTCGTCTAAGAAATTATTTTTTAAACTAAAAAACACATAAAAAATTCATACAACATTGATACGTCATCATAAAATTATCTTGATCGGGCACGAATCTCGAGGCAAAAAGCTAGCCGGAAACTTCAAAAATTAAATCTGGGATCATCTGAACTTCGATTTAAGGAAACTTATACTCGAACTGATCGTCTCGGAAATACAAACCCAACGACACAAAATTCAGTTCAATCTGAGCCCAAATGAGCCCAAATCGAGCACCCGAAGTCATGTTGGAATGTTCGTACCACAATTTGAGTTACCAAACGGTCTTCGATTTTGACGAGCTTATAGTCGAATCGAGCGGGTCGATGAGACGAATCCAACGAGCCTAAGATCTCCGAATTCCAACATCACTAAGGCCTTCAAATGTCCAACGAATGGTGCACAATCGAAGGATCTAATATCAGCCGTCCATTCAACCACTCCCTATTTGCCCCTAATCTCGCGCCTATTTACAAGCCATGCCACTCCATAAAAACTATAAATAGAGCGCCCATTTCTCATGAGAGGGGGACTCAAGCAAGAAGAAGAAGTGAAGAAGAAGAGAAGGGGAAGGAGAATCAGCTCCTCCTCGACCACCGCCGGAGTTCTTCCCGCCGCCCGAATATGTCGGGATTCTGCCGGATATTCGAGAGAATGCCGGAATTCTTCCCGACTTCCACGGGACGCCAGAATTCTGCCAAAGTTCCATGGATTTCTAAAATTCTTCTCAATTAACAACAGAGTTCCCTCCTAACATCGAAACTCCGCTCAAATGATGCTGAAGTTCTCCTCAGCTGCCAACAGACGTCGGACTTCTACTCGACGTCGGACCTTCACTCTTCGCCAAGTTTCTACCCGACGCCGGACTTCCACCGGTTATCGGACTTTCGCTGGACGTATATCCGAAGATGGATTTCTTTCCATTGTTGGACTTCTACCTGACGCCGTCCTTCTGACCTTCATCGTCAGACACAATCCTTCCAGCCTCCGTCGCAAGACAACGATCCTCCCGATCTTCGTCGCCCAACGACAATGGTCCTTTCAACCTCCGTCGCCAGCCGACTATAGTTCTCCTGACTTACGTCGCCCTCCAACTACAGTCCTTCCGACCTCCATCACCAACTGACTACGGTCCTCCTGACTTACGTCGCCCGCCAACTACAGTCCATCCAACAAAGCGAATACGTCAACAGTGACTCTTTGTATTCCCAACTTGTAATGTACTTCATATAATGTACATCAAACACATGCCTTCCTCAAAGGAAGGGTCTCATTTGTAATCGACTACAATACTAGTGGATTCACTCAAACTGGGCTAGGCCCCGTGGTTTTTTCCCCTTTTTCAGGGGTTTTTCACGTAAAAATCTTGGTGTCTCATAAATGCTAGACCATCTCTCTTGTCTGATTGCGTGCCAGATTTTCGTACAACGCTAAGACGATAAACTTTATATTTCTCTACCGCCACGAATACTCCTGGACGCAACAAATATAAATACAACTAAATTTTTTTACCATTAACTCGTAGAATACTCAAAGCTTTAAATAACAACAAAAATATCACTTTACTAAACTTTCGTTAAAACCTTCTCCTTCCCATGTTGTTCGCCCCATCAATATATTTTCCAATGAGATCCTCACATCTTATTTTTCTTCATCAAACTTCATACAATGTTAATAGTGTGATAAGGTTAATAAATAAATAATTTTAAATATTAAATATATAATAAAATAATTTTATTTATTATGTATTTAAATCTACCTTCAAAATATTACATATCCTTTTTATTTTATCATTTTATGGGTTTCTCCCAAAAGCAACTCAATAATTGCTTATGTAAATAAAAATTATGAGCCTTTTTATTTCAATTATAATAATTTGAAAATATAAATGTTGATGCCATTGGACTAAGTGTCTAACTCATTAATTATGACAAGACTTCTAAAATTCTGAGGCTATGCCTTTCCTATTGGGATAATTGTTTTTTTATTATTTTTTGTGGTAGAAAAAATAGCAGAAAAATAAAATGTGTTTAATTTAAAAAAATTAATTAATTTTTTTTTACTATAAAAATTGTTTTAGAAAAATTGTATAGCAATTTTAATTTAAAAAAAGGTTTAATTAAATCTAACAATATAAATAGAAGCATAAATCACCTAGGCTATTAAAAGTTTGATGGAAGTTACTAGAAAGATATCTTTTTGTTATGTGATAGAAAATTAATGAAGGTTAAATTTGTATTTAATATCTTAGCTTAGTTTAAATATACAGTATATGCACAATTATAAGTTTTAAGTGATGCTATAAATTTATACATGAAAAATTTATAAAGGAAAAAAGAATTACGATTTATTATATCGAATTAGGAGAAAAATACCAGTCGATAGATGTTAGTGTTGTATGAGATTATACGTTGCAGTTCTGCAATGTTGATTGAGTGACATCGTTTGTGCGATAATAATCAGACAATAGTGATCGAGAGCGGTTGGGCGATGATGTCTGGGCAACGAGGGTTGGAAGGTGATAATGTGGTGATGTCAATTAAACTGTGATGATCAGTTAATAGCAGTCAAATGACAATAATAAGGTAATGACTATTGTTAGTAGTGATTATTGGGATCAATTGTTGGGCATGGTGTTGGGGTTACTCAAATATCAAAGTTCTCTTCAACTTTAGGTCCAAACTCTCTTTCATGTGAGGATTGGATGTCAATTTATAATTTTTAGGTTTGCTTTTTATAATTTTAGCCTAAATTTGCTAGCATTCCATCAAACTATCATACTAATTCTCTCAATCATAGATCGTTTATTAGGCATTTAAATGCCTTAATGGAATTGAAATTGAGTGATCTTAAGCTTTTTGAATTCATCTCATTGAGCCACTTATTTTCAACCACATAAAAACTGTATGATTTGAGCTCATTTTGATTTAGATTGGACACTTTATATCATTCACATCTCATCGAAATATTAAGTCTCATGATAAGAAAGCTGAAATCACAATCTGAATGATCCTAAATTTAATTCGAATATTTCTAATTCAGATATTGCACGAGGATTCACTCTTGATCAAATATATTTCTAGTGATGTATAAGTATATTCCAAATTCACGAAAACACAACAAATTCAAAACACACCACGTTACATTCCAACCATACAACCCTACCAAGTGCAAACCCTCACTATCACACAACTCTCCTCAAACACGACGATAATATTTGCAACTACACAAGCCCTGACATGTGAACGATGACTTGTGACCAACTTTCCTCTCCTGTCCAATATATATTTTTTTAATTTTAGGATATTATTAGTTCATTCCAACGAAATATAGGAAATTGGTCCCAATAATTTCCAATATATAACTTTTTGCCCGCGGTTTTTTTTTTTTTTTTTTTGGTTTTTTCTAAAATAAATTGTACTAAGAAGCTGCTTTCTACAATAGCTTTAAAAATTTAATTTTTCTATCATAATCATACAAAGCAGTAAGAAAGCTCTCCCAAAAGAAACCTAGAGCTCCTAGCTAAAGTTTGATTTTAAAGAAGAAGATATTTATTATATCCATAGTAGCTTTAAAAAAATTAATTTTTCAGAATGATAAGTTGAATTATCTTTTAAATAAAAAAAATATCTTGGAACCCCCAAAAAGTTTAATTTAAAAATATTTTTTGAAATAGTATATTATTTTCCTTAGTATTATCTATCATAAAAATAAATAAATAAAACAAAAACCTCAAATGTTTCAATGGCTCAAAGCCATCACTGAAAGTTTTTGGGTCCATAGCTTTACATCACATAGGGTCTGCTTTTTGGAGTCACTAAAAAGATTGATGTAGAGATTAATAAACACAATTAATAATATAATTAAATTTTAATTACATATAAATATAAATATATAATTATTTATTGGTTCCTGAGTCCTGAGCAGTCACAGATTTGCTAGCTGTTCTCCACACCATAATAAAGGATTGCCTGTCATGGATGCAATTAAAACAAATCAAGCCATTTGGATCCAGAAGAGCTCAACAGCTATCAATGTAAAGGGATGGCTTACTACCTTAGATCTTTAGTATTGCATGTTGGGTCCTTATCCTTAACATAATAATAATAATAATACTAAAATTAATAATAATAATAATAATAATAATAAATAGTTTGAATATGCATATATTTATAGTAAAAAAATAAAAAAAATGGCATAGTTTAATAAATCTATAATTGGCTTAAGGCATGGCCTTAACTTGATTCTTGTTGAGTGTATTGAATTAGCTTATCAAGTCTTCGATTCATTAGTAAATGTTGGTGTTGTCTCAAATTTGGCTTGATCATTCACTACAAGAAAATATGTTAATAGCGATAAAAAAAATAGAGAAAAAGGAAATGGTCGCTAAAAGTAATTAAGGCCTCTAAATAATAAGGAAACTTGATATTAGCCATAAAAAAGAATATGTCAGAGGTCCAAGGGGCAAGGGGGCAGCGCCCCCTGGCAGGGTTCGACCAGGGGCGCCTAAGCTCAAGGGGGTTCCGCCCCTATATGTAGCTAACAACAATGAGTTTAACATAATCTTTTCTACGTACTTGTAGTAAAGTGTTGACTCTGTAATGATGCCCCATGTATGAACGTAATGTTATATTGAAATGTGTTTGCAATGTGAATTATGTTTCTTTATTTGGATTGAAAACACCCTTTTTTTTTTTTTTTTTGCTAAAGGATTAGATGAGATCTAAGTACATTAATTATTTAAAAGACACTATAAGTCCTAGCTATTATCACTATTCTTATTGAATATTGTATGTGACATATTCTTTTAGTGAGATCTTGATTATATTCTACATGAAAGTTATGAATTGAATTTTTCATAGGTTTGATAAGCATGAAATTAAATAGGTTGAAGACTATGAACTATAATATTGGACATCTTGAATATTGTGAAAGGATTATGACATCAAGAGATCAAATAATTATATCACTTTTAGACAATTACTACAACATATAGAGATGACCAATATTATTATTAGCATTTCGTGCAACAAGCATGCACCTCTTTATCCTTCCTCTCAAAGTTGAGAATTAGCTACATTCATCATGTGTCGGACATTGCATTACTTCGATACGAATTTTCTCTCCGTGAGAAGAGCGTTTTTAGGTGTTTTTTTCTTAATGATGAGCGCTCTGTTCTACTAGATTAAACAAATAAGATTCATTCGTGATCACCCTTTTGGCAATTAAAGTTCTCCTCGAATCTAAAAAATTATCATTTCTTCATGACACGAGTAACAATTGCATGCCTCAACCACTTGAAAACATGAATACCACATGGAAACTATTTGTAGGGATTGTCGACCACCCCCCAAAGAGTCAATAGGCCAAAAATGACTCTTCGTTCAGCATCCTATCACTATCAATAATAATAAAGATTCACCAACTAGCCGACTACCAAATGCTTGTCATATGAAGTTAGCCCCTTCTTTATTTGTGCTTGTCACATTCTATCCTTTTTATGCTAAGTCGATCAGTCCTCAATCATTTGTAAATCAATCGGTAAAAAACAATAAAAATCACTTAAATCTTTAATGATATCTATATTTTAATAGTCTGCTTTCTTTCTTTCTTTCTCATTTTCAATTTACATGTGAAAACCTTATTGCTGTCAAAAAGTAAGCCGAATCAATGGTTCAATCTCTTCCACTCATTTACAAAATCTTATGCCATGAGGTTTACCAATTTTCTCCTATTACTTTTGAGAATATGCAAAAATCACTTTCAATACATAGTTTTTTTTATTCACATGATTTTTTGTTAGATCCTATTCTATTTATAAAACTAAATAAAAATAAATGATGAAATGTGAAGAAAAATAAGATCACTATCAAATTAATGTTTCTTAAAATGAACTAAAACAATTGAAATCATTAGATTGGATTCATTTTTTTGGGTTCTTTCCAAATAATGCATGGCCCTATTTAGGCCTTTGGTAAACTTATGGAAAAACCAAAAGGGAAAATTCAAGAGAAACTTACTGATTTCTAGCATAGAAAGAAAGAAACAAATAGAGTGGGGACACAACAATTTGGTGATGCCAGTAATTGAGTTTGGTCGGTTAAGCGTCGCTCTTCATCTTCTTTCACTCTTTCCCTTCACTAAAACCCTCTCTCTCTCTCTCTCTCTCTCTCTCTCTCTCTCTCTCTCTCTCAATGAAAACCTTCATCTTATTTCTTATAAACCAGATGCCATCACCTTTTCGCTCCCAATGAGAACTAAACACATACCAAATCTGAAATCTTTTTCTTTCTAAAGCGTATCAGCATCCCCATTGTCCTTTCTCATCTACAAACTCTCTCTGCTCCGTAAGTAAAGCAACCATCTTTCTCATAAACGAGCTCTTATATCTTCAATGGTTATACTCCACTGAGTACCAGAAGCGTCTGCAAGTTACAAAAATCTCACTTTTGCGATAAAAATCGCATCTTTCAGTGTATCGTGATGGCGGAGCAGCTGAGCTCGTCAGAGCAGCGGAGCAGCATATCTTCCCCTTCGTCCTCATCCCCCTCCTCTTCTTCTCCCTCGCCTCCGGGGATCGCCGCCACTGCGGGTGGAAGCAAGAGAACGCGCGAACAGAGCAAGCATCCAGCATACCACGGAGTTCGCATGCGAAACTGGGGGAAATGGGTTTCAGAAATCAGAGAACCGAGGAAAAAGTCAAGGATTTGGCTCGGGACCTTTCCCACCCCAGAAATGGCGGCGCGCGCCCATGACGTGGCGGCTTTGAACATCAAAGGAAGCGCCGCCATTCTCAACTTCCCGGAGCTAGCGGCATCGCTTCCACGTCCGGCGACTCTCTGCCCCCGCGACGTGCAGGCCGCCGCTGCCAAGGCGGCTGCGATGGAGCCTCCGATGGAGGCTGCGCCGCCGTCTCCAGACGAACTCGGGGAAATCGTTGAGCTGCCTCGGCTGGTTGACTTCGTCTTCCATGACACTGTGGTTGACTCTTGCCCCCTGTTTTGGACAGAGAAATCAGAGGACTCTGCTCTGTTTTCCGATTCTGTTTGGCCTCCCAATAACTTTGAAGCTCTGTTATGGAACTACTAAGCTTTCTCTTTCCCTTTCCTCTCTCTATCTGTTAAGGAATTCGAGAGAGAGAGAGGGAGATATTTCAAGAGTTATGGGTTGCTTGGTTTTTTTTGATTTGTGTGAATTCTATGCTGTTTGTGAATTGTGAATATGAATTTGGATTTCTGTTCTCTGTATTTTTATTTCCTTTTTGATCTTTTTATTTCTTTTATAAGATGTGAAAATGGATGCGTTGCCTTTTAGATTATTCATCCCTTGTAAGCAAATTGTAATTTTCAGGCCTTCGCAGTCTTAGGCTTCATTTGGGACGGCTTTTTTATTGCTTTCTAAAACAGAGTTTTAGTACAAATTTTTTTATTTTTGTACTAAAACTCCATTTTGAAAAGCAATGAAAAAGCCGTCCCAAGCGAAGCCTTAGTCTCACCCCCGACCAAAAGCCCTTATGATAAAGACTAAAAACTAGATGTATGGGAACAAATTACCTAAAGAATCATATAATAAAAATATTGAATGGTTCTACAACCCCCCCCCAGCTTAAGGGGGTTCCGCCCCTTTATGCAACTAACAACAATGAGTTTAACATAATATTTTCTATGTACTTGTAGTAAAGTGTTGAGTTTGTAACAATGCCCTAGATATGAACTTAATGTTATAATGAATTGTGTTTGCACTGTGAATTATGTTTCTTTATTGGGATTGAATGGTTCTTCTTTTTCTCGATAAAGGTTTAGTTAATTATTTAAAAGACACTATAAGGCCTAGTTATTATAAGTATTTTTATTGAATATTAGGTGTGATGCATTCTTCTAGTGAGATCTTGATCATATTTCACATGAAAGTTAGGAATTTAAAATTTCATAGGTTTGATAATCATGAAATATGTTGGAGACCACGAACTATAATATGGAGCATCCTGAATATAGTGAAAGGACTCTGACATTGAACGACCAAACAATTATATCACTTTTAAACAATTACTAAAATACATAGAAAAGATTAATACTATTATTAGCATTTCTTGCAACAGACACCTCTTTCTCCTTCCCCTCGAGGGTGAGAATAAGCTACATCCATCATGTGTTGGACATTGCCTTACTTCGAGGATTATTGTAATTCAATCTTACGACATCAAACTTTCTCCCCATGAGAAGAGTATTATTAGAAATTATCTTTCTTAATACTGACCTCTCTATTCTACTAGATTAAACAAATAAGATTCATTTGTGAACACCCTTTTGCCATTCAAAGTTATCTTCGAATCTAAAAAATTATCATTTCTACATGACACAAGTAACCAATGCATGCCTCAACCACTCGAAAGCATGAATATCACATGGATACTATTCGTAGGGATTGTCGACCACCTCCCGTAGAGTCAATAGGCCAAAAATGACTATTCATTTTGCATCTTATCACTATCAAGAATAATAAACATTCACATACTAGTCGATTACCCAATGCTTGTCACATGAAGTTGAGGGTCTCCGAAATGATGCTACTTATGGGGCTCGAATGCAAAGAGTACGACCGCACTATCTCGCAAGACAAAACGATCGTAAGCCTTTACACTCGACACAAGCAGGCCGATGGAAGAGCACATGGAGTAATACATACGATTAGCCATGAAGGATAGTAGCTTTCTCCTACACACTTCGATGTATAATAATATATATAACCTAAAAGTTACAAGATTTCTCCCATTCAATATATCAACTCGAATGTGGTTTATTTGATGTGGGGATCGGTTTCCTACGGGCGCAAGCTCCCTTAGTTAATTACATCCTAAGTCTTGACCTAGGAAGACTCTCGATTAAGGTTGTCATATTATTCTCTTCTTGATTTGGTGAGCAGATAAAATTTCTAAATTCTATTCTGGAGAAAATAAACTCTTCTTTTTATCCTTAGTGATAATTAGACCTTTTCAAATGTTTAAAGATATGATTAATATTTTGAGTTTAGAAATCAAATATCAAATTACTATCATAGGAGAAGTGATAGACTCAAAATACATCAGAAGTGAGAAGACACACCGAGGGGTGTATAATCTGAGCTTTTGCTTGCCTAGAGTGAGCTCCCAGCTAACATCTTAAACACAATCAATCGCCCTATATGTATACAAGATAGAAAGACTCTATCATAAGAAATCAAGAATTTATAGTTCAAAAGGGTTTCAATCAGGGACTATATAATATGTAAAAGAATAAACCTAGCGATGTATGATGCATGAAACATATACAAAATATCCTTATGTCTACTGATAGAATGCTTGTATGTGAGTAAAGTGCACTGTGAAATAAAGTGTGTAAAAATGCATGCATGACATCTATAATATAGAAAAAATAAATAAACTCGTCAGATACCCTCCAATCAAGGTATCTGCATCATAACACAATAAAAATCATCCTAGCGGTGCTCACTTGGTGTGGGAAAATAATGATGCTCATGGCACAATAGGTGGCCTACTCTACATGCCTAAATGACCCTAATGATCTTTAAAGCTCACAAATGGTGGGGGTATCATACCCAAAACCAAAAAAAGCCAAAATCCTAATGATGTCCACTTCGTGTGGAAAAATAATGATGCATATAGAACAATAGGTGGCCTACACTACAGGCTTAAAAGATTATAATGGTCTCTATGGCTCACAAAAGGGGTTCGTTAGTGCACTAACCTATGGCTAGCTACTTAAACATGCTAGAATACCTATTAATAAGATGTGTGTGATGTATAGCAGTTTCGATATGTAATTAGGAGTTTACTTTATAAGTTATAAAAATTATACCTAATAGTGGCGCTGCCACTTAAAAGCATTTAAGCAAATGATGTCGCTTGATTCTTGACCATGCAAGACCCGGTGTACCTCACAAAAAACATATGGAAACTGTTCTCCTCTTCCAAATGACAAAGAGGAGAAGTAGCCTCAATAAAAATATTCCTCTTAGTTAAAGTGTCGGTCAGCTTCAATCCACCCTGAACCAAAAGTCAGACATACGAAGAAAATCGCAAAACTGCATGTTTATGTCAAATGAATCTATACCAGCTCATTAGAGGCCTATCAGCAAAGAAATTACATCTAAAATCTTTAAAACAATGTTTGGCAATGTCTTTCCAGCTTGTTGTATCAGTGTAATCATCCACTACCGAAATATCCATAATATGTTGTCTAATCTTAGTAGGTAATGTGTTAGGCAGACACCAAGAGGTGTTCCAGTAATCTGAGACAAATCCCAGAATGGTAGAATGAGAGGGAAAAATGTCAGTCAAAGAATTTCCATCAAGCCAATGATAAAAAAATAAAAAATCTTACAACAATTCATAACAATAATATGAAATTAAAGATATAAACCTTTTGATTTTAAAGGCCACCCCACATAACATCTTCCAAAATTTAGAGGATTTATTAGAGATAGGCCTCCAAGGGGATTGGTATTTAATTCTAAACCAGTCAAAAACCAGTGAATTAGCATTGAAAAACCTCCACAAGAAAGAGCAGGCAAACCCGTGAGATAGAGAGTTCAAGTCTGGAATTCCCAGGCCTCCAAATTTAGTGGGAAGGCAAGTATTGTTCCAAGCTATAAGATGTAGTTTTTTCCCCTCAATGGAGCTATGAAAAAGAAATCTTGAGCATAGTTTATCAATGTGTTTACAGCAAGATTTAGGTATAATAGCACCCCTAATCCAATAAGCTATGGTGTTGGCAATGACAAAGCTCAAGAATTGAATACGACCTGCAAAAGAAAGAAATTTTACTTTTCAACCAGCAAGTAGAGTAGAGATTCTACTCAGTAGTGGTTGGAAGTGATAGGAATTCAGCTTTTTAGTGGAAATTGGCAACCACAAATATTTGAATGAGTGATCAGTAGGAGATAATCCAATAATGCTGATGATGTCTTGAGCAACAGGGTTATTCTTAGAAAAGAGAATAGAGCATTTCATATTATTAGTGTGGAGATCAGTAGCCATAGTGAAATTACTTAAAATCTTAAAAAGTTCCAGAGCATTAGGAAAATTGGCCAGTCCGAACACCAGGACGTCTTCATCATAAAGAAGATGATTGATAGTGCTTGACCCCATAGGGACCCCCATAAAAGAACTAGAATCCATATAGCAAGAAAAAACATCCATAACAATTGCAAATAAGAGTGGAGATAAAAGGCAACCTTGCCTAAGGCCTGCAGAGGAGGTGAAAAACCCTTCCAGCACACCATTAATGCAAACAAAGAAAGGTACATCCAAGATGCAATTCTTAATCCAGAAAATGAACTTATCAGGAAAACCCTTCTCCCTCATTCTGGAAATAAGGAAGTCCCAAGACATCGAATTAAAAGCTTTACGAATGTCTAACTTAGCATAAAATAGTTTCTTTGCGGGAGATCCATTAAAATCATTTAGAATCTCATTGGCCAGAATATTGTTGTCGGAAAAAATTCACCAGCTTGACTCTTATAAATTATATGAGGCATAACAGCTTTTAGACGATTAGCATGAAATTCTGTTAGAGATGAGATTTGAGAGAAGTAAAACAAATTTTTTTTTTAGGGGGGCACGTGCCCCCAGAGGCCCCCCTTAAATCCTTCGTATCAGCATCCCCATTGCCCTTTCTCATCTAGAAACTCTCTCTGCTCCGTACGTAAAGCAACCATCTTCCTCATAAACGAGCTCTTATATCTTTAATGGTTATCCTCCCCTGAGTACCAGAAGCGTCTGCAAGCTACAAAGATCTCACCTTTGCGATAAAAATCGCATCTTTCAGTGTATCGTGATGGCGGAGCAGCTGAGCTCGTCAGAGCAGCGGAGCAGCATATCTTCCCCTTCCTCTTCCTCTCCCTCCTCTTCTCCCCCCTCGCCTCCGGCGATCTCCGCCACAGCGGATGGAAGCAAGAGAACACGCGAACAGAGCAAGCATCCAGCATACCATGGAGTCCGAATGCGAAACTGGGGAAAATGGGTTTCAGAAATCAGAGAGCCGAGGAAAAAGTCAAGGATTTGGCTCGGGACCTTTCCCACCCCAGAAATGGCGGCGCGCGCGCATGACGTGGCGGCTTTGAGCATCAAAGGAAGCGCCGCCATTCTCAACTTCCCGGAACTAGCGGCATCGCTTCCACGTCCGGCGACTCTCTGCCCCCGCGACGTGCAGGCCGCAGCTGCCAAGGCGGCTGCGATGGAGCCTCCGATGGAGGCTTCACCGCCGTCTCCATACGAACTCGGGGAAATCGTTGAGCTGCCTCGGCTGGTTGACTTAGTTTTCCATGACACTGCGGTTGACTCTTGCCCCCTGTTTTGGGCAGAGAAATCAGAGGACTCTGCTCTGTTTTCCGATTCTGTTTGGCCTCCCAATAATTTTGAAGCTCTCTTATGGAACTACTAAGCTTTCTCTCTCCCTCACTCTCTATCTGTAAAGGAGTTTGAGAGAGAGAGAGGGATTTCAAGAGTTATGGGTTGCTTGGTTTTTTTTGATTTGTGTTAATTCTATGCTGTTTGTGAATTGTGAATATGAATTTGGATTTCTGTTCTCTGTATTTTTCTTTCCTTTTTGATCTTCTTATTTTATTTATAAGATGTGAAAATGGATGCGTTGCCTTTTAGATTATTCATCCATTATAAGCAAATTGTAATTTTCAGGCCTTCTTAGCCTTTAGATTCTCTCTCTCTCTCTCTCTCTCTCTCTCTCTCTCTCTTTCATGAAATTCAGTTACTCATAAAAATGGATATTTTAATAATTTTTTTTTAGTTTGGTACTTTTATGAGAAATACAATAGTATTAAAATTTTATGAGCTAGTACATAACTGAAATTATTTATTAAAAAAAACTAGTTTTGATATTTTGATAGTATGAAGCTAGAGAGATAAATTGGAGAGAGAAATTTGATGGTGTACCTCTTTCTAAAGAGGGATAGAATGAGCATTATATTTATTTCAGTAGTCGTCGAACATAAGTCATCATCCAATACCAGCAATGATGAAAGAGATGACTTTGGAGAATTTGAATTCGGTCAAACACGAGTTGATTCAAATTAAAGTTTTGTTAGTACCTTGGGTTGTACTCTCGCTATTAGTGTTATTCTTTCGTCAATGTTAACATATTTATGATCATGTTGTAATTTGAAGAGTGGAAGACAATTATACTATACTTGCAAAAGCAAAGTGTATGTACTATCAATCTCTTTTGTAAGTGTTATTGTAATGTGAAGAGTGGAAGATAATTATGTTGTATTTGAAAGAGCATACTGTATGTAGTATGTATTATTGTAATGTGATGAGTGGAAATGTAATTGTAAATCAGTATGACATAACAAAATGAATCCATAGGGGTAATGAATGTGCTAACAAAATGGTTCCATTAATGACATTTGTTCGTATGAACAATAAAACACTTTCAAAATATATTCCCAAACAAAAAATTTCAAGAGCAACCCAATTTGATGTAGCATGATTATTTTCAGCTATGTTGACACCAAGACATAGATGCATGTCATCTAACTTCCTAACTTCAAATTAAAAGTCTGATCATCTCTGCATAATGATGCACATACCCTCCAAGGAAACCCTCGAAGTGAGCATGTTGATATAACTTCAGACTTATCACTAGCCTTGGCTTGACCCCAAAGTTATTAGTAATGGCGGTAGATTATAGAAACTACTTGAAACTGATAGCATCATGAAAGCAAAACACCAACTTCTAATACTTTATCATCAATGTTTAATCTTTGAAAATCAATGTTGTTTAAAGCAACATTAATAGCTCTATTGGTGCCAGGACAATGCTCCAAACCTTCTAAGATCATATCAACCTTCATATCATCTTGTAACGTACTCATAGCTTCAACCCGCTGACTTCCTTTACACTGTTCTATAATTTGTTTCACCTCAGCATCACTCAAAATAGCCTTGTAGACTTTTGAGAGAAATAGCACATATGCTATAGTGTAACTTGAAGTCATGGTTAATAAGAAATGGACATATTGCTTCAACCATCTCTTTAAGGAAAAAAATAGTTAATCAAATCATTCTCAAGTTTCATCTTTTTTTATTTCTCACCTTCATATCTTCTTCTCTATTCACCATTAACTTCACTCCAATATCCCCCAAACTTAAATGTAATACAAAGTCATTCACGCTCATTCATTATAATATCCATTTAAGCTTACTCCAACTTACCCAAAATCTTTTAAAAAATAAGGTAGACAACAAAAAATACTAGTAAGAATAACTCAAGAATAAAAGCAGAGAAAAAACATTTAGGGCTTGAATCATGCCTCATGGGAGCAATAGAACGACGAAGAAGGAGCAGTTGGAACTAAGATGGGGTTTAGGGCATGAGAAATAGGGCCAGACGAGTGTTCTCACTCATCAAAAGATGAAGAAGCAGCAAAAGATCGACACACCGCAGACAAAGGAGGCACATTTGGGAGCTCTCACATCCGCCTCAAGGAGACGAAAGAGAGTGGTGGAAATGAGAAATATATAAGTTTTAGATGTAAGATGTGTATTTTAGGAGTTTTAGATGTTAGATATATAAATATGTAAATTTAGAGTGTTATATATATATCCTCACGTGTTAAAATTAATTCTAGATATGAAAAAAATACCCCTTATAAAAATAATTTGGGCTGTGCCCTCAATTTTTCTCGATTATAAAAATCTTGATATAATATTTTCAAAAAAAATCATTTTGATTGAACATTTAAAACTATTAACAGCTTAAGAAAATTTTAACAACTAAATTAAAATTTAGTTTTACCCTAACTAAGCTTACTTCTAATCAAAATTTAATTTTAGGGCAAATCTGTAAATTATCATTCCATTTAAGCTATCTGTACGCCGCAGCTTTTTACTGCTTCTTTGGGTGTATTTCCGTGGAACGGAAGCTCCGTACGTACTATACATCTGCGTGACAGTATCAGTTTTGCCCTCAAATAGACAGCTCATAGGAATTGTTTTTTTTTTTTTTTTTTTTGTGGAATTAATAGGAATTGTCTAATATGCCCTTAAATCAAACGGCTCGTAAGCCATCATTGTCTCAGAGCTTTGTACTATAATTTTTCTAGTATTTATGACCTTACACCTGTCGTCCATAAGAACGAATCTCGTGGCAGCTTTCTCGTCAGTCATCTCTGATCCTACTTTTCTTAGTAGGAGGAAATTTAACGAAGAGTACACAAATAGTGGATTGAGTTCCAAGGCAATTTATGTATGTTTGGTAGGAGAAATTATTCTATGCGTATACCGAATTTTTAGTAAGTCCAGTGTAAGACGTAGAGAAACGTCCGGTCGGAAGCAAAATCTTATCAAAAAATTTGGTATTTGCTCGATATTACTATGTATTATTTGATAATAACGATGAATACCGCTCTGTGAAGATCAATACCGAGTTATACCAAGCAATACCGAGTTGTACCGAGTTTTTTCTATGAAAAACTCGGTACAACTTTTGTATAACTCGGTATTGCTCGGTATAGCTCGGTATAACTCGGTATTGGGTCTTCACGTGATGGTATTCCTCATTATTGTTTGGTATTGATCAGTATTTGCTCGGTATTTCTCATTTTTTGGCGCGATTTGGCCTCCGATCGGACGTTCCTCTACGTCCGGTCGGAGGACGTAATAATTGTTCGTGTATACCGGAGGGTCCGAATGTTAATCAGAATGTGTCGTGTCAAATGGTACATACGGTACTGAGCACCGGTACCTAGCAAAAAAAGTGACATGACATGTTCTGGTTGGACTTCAGACCCTGTCCGGTGTCCGCACAGAATAATTTTTCGTTTGTTGGAGGCTTTACTGCTAATCAAGTGGTTATGAATTTGAAGTTTACATATATGATGAGTGTATGAATTTGACTTAATAGCTCTCAAATGCCTTCAAAAAAAATTTCAAAGACGTTTTGAGATGCAACAACTATTTATGTCAATTTAGATGGTATACTTATTTTGTAATAGTTGTGAGGAATTTCATGATTCATTTATTTAATTTTGATGTAACTTATTACTTTAGTGTTTGTTAAATTTGTTACATTATATAGCTCATCATGATTGTTGGTTGGTTCGGAGCTAGCTTAGACTACCAGTCAAGAGATCTTGAGTTCGAAGCCAAGAGATCTTGAGTTTGAAGCTCGTATATGTGATGCGTGTACGAGTTTGCGTTTAATTAATAAAAAATTTCAAAAAATAATTTATTGCATTGGGACGATATGCTCTTTTGATTTGTTACATTGGGACATTGGGTTCATAAGATTCACTTAATTCTACAATTGCGTGGAGATTAAGGCTTTGTTTGGGACGATTTTTTTACTGATTTCTGAAGTAGCATTTCAGAACAAATTTTTTAAATTTAAAAAATTTTGTACTAAAAACTATTTTAGAAAGCAATAAGAAAGTCGTCTCAAACGAAGCCTAAATATTTCACTAATTAAGCTTTTTTAAAAAAATATAATAAGAGATAATACTTCATAAGAACAAAATCTTATTTTCTTCCACTTCTCTCATTCTCATTATTTTCTTATAGTTGTTGAGCACTTGTAGCCTTTCATTTATTCTGATTTAATTGTAGTAGTATAAGGTTTTAGGTGTGAATTATTAACTCTAAATAAAGCTTTGAGTTCAGAAGATCTATACTAACATGAAAAATTTAATGTAAATGAACATTGAGTTAAGTAGTCATCATATTGAAAAAGCAATTATTACTAAATATTGAATATTTTAAAGCTACCAAATTTGAAAATTATGACAAAATATTATTAAAATTTGGTTAAAAATTTTAGAAGCCATAATTAAAAGAGAATATCACACCTAAAATATGAGAATTTTCACGTGAAAAATCTGATTTTGATAAAAGACGCATTCCTCATAATTAATAAAGACATTAATATAATAAATATTAATCATAAAATATTAAATGAGTAGTAATAATTATGTTTGCTTTGAAGAATTTATTTTTAACAAATTTTAATCATTATTAAAACATAAGTTGACCTAAAAAAAAAACTTTATGTCCTTAATCTTATCCATGCAAATGTCCTAACTAATCCCTTCACTATTTTTAAATAGGAATGTGTACTCTCTAAGTAGTATAAGTTGGAGCTAATGAGCCTGATGAATATATTAATCTGTGGTTAGAGGTGCTTTTGGCTTATTTGCAAGCATGCCTAAGTAGCTAATGAGCTTATTTTGATTCTTATCTCATTGTCAATGGAATCAATTATTATTAGAGAGAATTAATATATTTGAAATGTACCAATATAATTGTATTGACATTCTACTTTTCTATTATTGCTTGTAATAATTAGTGATAATATTTTTTTAATTAGAACCACTTAACCTAATCTAAAACAACAAGAAGATATAGGTTTAGTACCCTATGGCTCACTTTTGTCATTAGTTATTATAATTAATCATTTGTACTTTGTGTGTGTTGCACTAACCATAATTATTTTTTTTATGCTGAAACAAGTTTAATTAAAAGATATTTATTTTACTTGTAAAATTAATATTAACATAAAGTACTAATCATAAGCCAAATGCACTAAAAAAATGGAGCTACTATGCTCTCCTAATAATAAAACTTTGGAGATGAGCTTATGAAGTGAGAAAATGGTGGGCAAATTGAACTAAAAAAATGGAGCTACTAATCATAATCAGAGGCAGAATCCAGTATCTTGTTTAAGGGTGAGCAAATTGATCATAGAAAAAAATTAATACTAAAAAAATAAAATATATAGTACATAATTTAAAGCAAAATTTTATATTTCATCAAATATGCTCGTTAAATTATATATATTCCACTCATTAATGTCATAATTCAAAATCCAAACTATTTAATGATTGCGAATAGGATTATTTTTCAAGATTAAAATAAAGATGAATATGTAATTACTTATTTGTATTGCTCGACCTAATAAAGTTCATTTGCGTGATTGCATCCTCAACTTCCTTTTCCCCGACTAACTAGAAATTCAACAATTAAATTTGATCGATAATTGAATAGGCATGAAAAGAGAGTGGGAGAGGGGAGACCGAGCATAGAGGGGAGACGAAGCACTCAAGGTGAACGATGAAAAAAAAAATCTTTCTAAAAGAAAATATAAATACTTAATAATTGATAGTATGGATGAATGATAGCATCAATTATAAATTTTATTGAGGAAATCTCTTGCAATAAATTTTTTTAATTAATACATGATGTTGAATAATTATGATCATTAAATATTTTCAATAGAATATATATATTTAATTTTAACATATTTAATTAATATGTGTAATTATACAATAAGGACTTTTTTGTATTAATTGTGTCAAATTTAAATAGAATTTTCAATCATGCGTGGGTTTATCTAATTTATTATTATTATTATTATTATTATTATTATGGGTAAAAAGATTTATTCTGGAGATGTAAAATTACTATTTTATTTTATATATTAAGTAAAAATTTCTATTTTAAGAGCCCTCGGTTGTACGTGGATCTGCACTAGTCTGATTAAATTATTAATATGTGGTGAGATACCATAAGACCAACTAGCCCGAAGAGAATTGACATGATTACAAGGGAGAGCCTTCAACTGTGCAGCCGACAAATGTTTCAAGAGACACAACATATGAATTCACCATCCTAAGAAATTTTAGGTACAACGTAGCACTAGAAGAATGAAATGCTTTCCTCGTCAGCTTCTCTTTCAATGCTTTGAGGGAGAGTTCCCAACGATGAGGAGAAACTTGATTGCAAAGAAATATCTGATAAAATGACATGATGGGCCCATGAAGATTACACATGCTAATCTGAGAGGTACAAGAGAATATTAAGTTTGAAATCAACCAATGTGCGGACCATTGGTATGAGAAGTCTCAAGTGATGACTTTGAAGAGTAATGTTTCGTTTGTGATGGCTTTCTTACTGCTTCTTGAAACGACTTTATAGTATAATTTTTGTACCGAAAAGTCACTTTAAAAAGCAGTAAGAAAGCCATCACAAACGAATCTTATGTCTTGAGCGTTGGATTCTGCCTTAGTGTTAGCATAAGTATCTCGCAACGAGGATGCCAAAATTCAAATTTGTCACTTACATGATCTAAAACTAGAAGAAAATATTTGACATCATAATATTTGAAAATTTGCTTATCAATAAAAAAAAGCCAAAAATGGTAAGCAACAAATGCATCAAATAATAATTTATTGATGTTTCATTTGCATGAAAAAGCATTTGTTTTTTTACATAACAGTCCTTCAACATACATTGCCGACCATGGCATAGAATATCTCTGAAAAAAGCTTTTAGTTTCAGTCGTTTTATTGGACCCGAGTAAGGTTAGTGATGTCTTTTCACAATTCCCACATATGGGACGACTTTCGATTTCGAAAGACCGTTGAAAGCGATTGTCGGCATTAGGGCAGCGAGCCACGTGTCCTTCCAACTGGCAATACACTAATTTTTTAAAAAGTGTGAAAAATAATAAATTTAATATATGTGAAATTAATTTCGATTTTCTTACAATAATTTTTAAAATTTTTTATCAACTAAAATAGCGGATATTCAACTGACCTTTTACTTTCCTGTAGCCAGATTTGCTGCGTTGAAAGTCATTGTTAAATTTTGAGATATAATCTTGAAGGGGCACAAATCTCGATGAATATTTAAATTGAATTTATGATCATTCATATCTTGAATTAAAATTAATTGGTTCCATGAAATAAACTCTACAACACTAAAAGTGGTAGATCAAAGCATTTAGATCATAGTTGAAAATCGCAGGATGTTGATTGAAGGATCCAATATTAACCAAATTTTGAATATTTATAGCTGATAACTAACATTCCTCGATGATGATCATCGAATATTTACCGATAACTAACGTCTACATCAATCAGTCATGAACATTCAATGCTTGTTCTATCAATGGCCCAATTTTCATTCCTTTCTAGAAAATGTAGATCCAAGTCCATCACTCACCATCATTGAATTTTTAACATCCAGCGGCTATAGTTGTCTAGCGGTAATCTTATGATAAAAAATTTAATATATCAAGAATTCTCGTAACTTTCATGAGAAACATACTCCATGTGACATGTTTTTTACTCAACCACTCGCATTTGATATTTCTTCACTTATTTATAAGGGTTTTAAAATTGGATTGGACATTGAAACGAAATAGCAGGAGCTTAAAGGTTCAAAAGTTAAATCTAGTAGTTGAACATAATGACATAATATATAGAATATAGTGATATGAAAGTTGTTCTCAAGAGAGTATGAGCTTGTTCATTCAGCCAGTTGGACCGTAGTCGGGCGATGGTGGTTGGAGGGATCATAATCGACGGGCTATAGGAGGTCGGGGGAATGTAGTCGGTGGGTGGCGGTGAATGAAGGGATCGTAGTCAGCGAGTAATGTTGGTCGGAGTGACTGTATTCAGCATGCGAAGGTGGTCGGACGGTCGTAGTCGGCAGGCGACGGTGGTCGGACGACCATAGTATGCATGTAAAGATGGTCGAAAGGACAATAGTCGACAGGTAGGGAGGTTATATGGACTGTAGTCAGCAGGTGACGTTGGTCGGAGGGACTGTAGTGGACAAGCGATGGTTGTTGGTCGGATCATAGTCGGCGGGCAACAGTGGTTAGAATGATCATAGTCGATGGACGATGGTGGTTTGAGGGACCGCAGTTGGCTGGTGTCGGAGGTTTGGAGAGACCATAGTCGGTAGGAAGCGGCGGTCGAAGGGACTATAGTCAAAGGACAACAGTGGCTTGAGAGAATGTAGACGACAAATAACGGTGGTCAAAAGGATAGTGGTAGGTGGTGACGATGGTTAACAAGACCATTGTCTGAGGAACCGTAGTCGACCGCCGACGAGAGGTTGGAGGGACAGTAGTCGGCATGCGATGGTAATCGAAGGGACCATATCGATGGGTGACGGTGGTCGAAGGGATCGTAGTCGGCAGGCGACAATGTTTAGCGACTGGACGATGGATAGACGATAGAACGGCAGAAGTCTAGCTGTGGTTGGTGGCCAGGAAGAAGTCTGCTGCCCGAGCGGTAGGCTAGCAAAGGTTAGTATCGGGTGGAGCAACCAGCAACTGGGTGGTGATCCGACAATGGTAGAGCAAAATTTTAGCAATGATTATTGGCTAAGCAGTGGTCTGATGGATGTTGGCGGTCTGCCGGTGGCCCGACGATGGTAATCTACTAATCGATGGTTCAGCCCTGGTCAACGGAGGTTCGTCGGTGGTGGTGCCTAGGTGGAGCTCTAGATCCTTGAAGGCTCAGAGCCCTCTCCAGTCTCAAGCAAAATGTCTAAGCTTCAAGCCCCCCTCCATGTCAAAATTGAGGATTTGTTTACATATTTTCGAGAGTAGCATGCCCCATAAATACATAGAAGATATGGGGGTAAATTCAGAATGCTCCATCGGACTACTCAGATTGATCCCCTTGATCATATAATATTTGTGAAGCATTTATGTGCCCAAATGAAGTCGAAATTAATTGATCTTAGGCTCGTTGGATTTGTCTCGTCAAGCCGCTCGATTCGGCTATGAGAATACTATATTTTGATATCATTTCATAATCCAATTTATGCTTTTAACCTTTCAAATGTGTTTCGGTCCCTCGATTTGTACTTATTTGGGCTCAGATTGGACCGATTTTGGTGTTATTGGGTTCATTTTCTTCGAAACATTCAGTTTGACTATAAGTATGCTGAAATTGGAGTTTGGATGGTTCATAATTTAATTTTATAAGTTTTCAACTTGGATATGCCTCTATGTTCGTGCCTAATTAAGGCAATTTTCGATGACGTGATAGTAATAATGATGTTTTCACTAATTCAAATCAATATACTTAAATTTGTTAAACATAATATTTTGATCAGATATTCAACTTTATATAATAATGATTTTCAACTTAATCAAGGATTCAGAAAACATAAATCGAAAAGGAGTTAAACTTGCTAAAACCTCTAAGCCTTCTATTATGGCCTGATGAATATTTGATCAAAATTGCAAGGACATAAGTTGATCAGAATTCAAAATCGAAACCAAATACCCAGTTCAACAACTAATTCTAATTGATTTTTGGCCGGTTCTGTCGGAAGGACCGTGGTAGGTGGTGACGATGGTCAGCGAGATCGTTGTCAAAGGAACCGTAGTCGACCGGCTACGAGAGGTCGGAGGGACAGTAGTCGGCATGCGATGGTAGTCAAAGGGACCATGGTCGATGAATGATAGTGGTTGAAGGGATCATAGTTGGAGGGAGACAATGGTTAGCGACCGGACGATGGATAGACGATAGAACGGCAGAAGTCCAGCGATTGTTGGCGGCCAGGCAGAAGTCTAGTGCCCGAGCGGTAGACTAGCGATGGTTAGTAACCGGGTGGTGCAATTGGCAGATGGGTGGTGATCTGACGATGATTGGGTAGAAGTTTAACAACAATTAGTGGCTAAGCAGTGGTCTGGTGGCTGTTAGAGGTCGGGCGGTGGCCCGACGATGGTAAGTTACTAATCGATGGTTTGATGCTCGTCAACAGAGATTCGTCGGTTGTGGTGCCTACATGGAGCTCTAGATCCTTGAAGCCTCAGAGCCCTCTCTAGTCTCAAGCCAAATGTCCAAGCTTCAATCCCCCCTCCATGTCGAAAGTGATGATCTATTTATATATTTTTGAGAGTAGCATGCCCCATAAATACGGAAAAAATCTGGGGACAAATTCGGAGTGCTCCATCAGACGACTCAGTTTGATCCCCTTGATCATAAAATATTTGTGATGCATTTATGTGCCCAAATGAAGTCTGAATTAAGTGATCATAGGCTCGTTGGATTTTTCTCGTCAAGCCGCTCGATTCGACTATAAGCATACTATATTTGGATATCATTTCATAATCCAATTTATGCTTTGAACCTTTCAAATGTGTTTCGGCCCCTCGATTTGTACTGATCTGGGCTCGGATTGGACTATTTTTGATGTTGTTGGGTTCATTTTCTTCGAAACATTCACTTTGACCATAAGTATGTTGAAATTGGAGTTTGGATGGTTCATAATTTAATTTTATAAGTTTTCAAGTTGGATATGCCTCTACATTCGTGCCTAATGAAGGCAATTTTAGGTGACGTGTTAGTAATAATTATATTTTTCACTAATTCAAATCAATATACTTAAATTTGTTAAACATAATATTTTGATCAGATATTCAACTTTATATAATAATGATTTTCAACTTAATCAAGGATTCAGAAAACATAAATCGAAAAGGAGTTAAACTTGCTAAAACCTCTAAGCCTTCTATTATGGCCTGATGAATATTTGATCAAAATTGCAAGGACATAAGTTGATCAGAATTCAAAATCGAAACCAAATACCCAGTTCAACAACTAATTCTAATTGATTTTTGGCCGGTTCTGCGAAAAAACGGTTTTGAGATTAGATCAACTCGACCGGAGAACTGATTCATAATTAAGAAAGCTATTCCAAACGAAACCTAAATCATAAATAATCTATATACTATACAACAACTTATCAGTATAACTTTAAGTTTGAAATTTATATTAAATAATCAATGCAAAAAATAAAATTACAGTATATAACATTTTTCCGCTATTTGTAAATATAATTAAAAGCTCTAATAATCTATTTATATTTTTATACACTCAATAATACAAAGTTCTTCAAACTTATTTGCACCCTAAATGATTTTATTAATGAAAACATCAAACATCAAAATCAACTTTCTCCCATCACTATCTCCCTTCTTTCATGCAATAATTGTGTTTATTCTCCTAAAAAAATAATTAAATATTTAATATAAACTGGTGAAGATGTCTCCTAATTTGCACTAAAAGCTAATTAAGGATCATTGTCAATAATTAAAATATTAATATTATGGAAGTAACCTTTGGTCACACTTTTTTACCAAAACAATAATTTTAGATTTCTTATGAGAGGGGATTTCATTGTCAATAAGATACACTGATAAATAAGTTTAAGAAAAAGACTTGGTAGAAAGATAATATAATTTTTTTATTGTTAGGGTGTTAATTAATTAAAAATTTATTGGCATATTTACATTCTTAGTCATTTTATGAAGAATAGTGTAATAAAATAGTATTGTTGAATAAACAATGAGCTTACCTTCCTAGAAAAGAAAAATCCCTTCTATTAGTAGATTGGAGAGAGTAAGAAGCTAGTGATCAACCACACATAGCTTATGACTAATATTTTATATGAAGATTTTTATTTTATTTGTTACTTCATAAGAAAATTCATCAATCAAATGCGAATCTTGATGCAAGTGCGAGAATAAAAAACATTTAGGAGCGAATTTGAGTACATCTGAAGTCTGTTTTGAACAAATTTATAGTGGCTTAGCTGATCAAAATCCAGCTACATTAGATTTGTTTTGATTTGAGCCTATTTGAATTTCATTAAGAACTTCAAAGTATGGTAGAAATTTTTATGATATTATTTGACAGACCAAATGACCTTAAATTTGAAGCATAGTAAAATCATTCATCGCGGCTATTATTCTCGCTCAAACAAGCTCTGTTGACCTAGGCTCAGATTTGGTTTGAACGTACTGGAATCACCTTATCGTTAAGATTTGTGGTATATTATCAAAAAATTATCTTGATCAGGCATGAATCTCAAGGCAAAATCTAGTTGAAAACTTCTGAAATTAAATATGTGATCATATGAACTTTGATTTCAGCAAACTTATAGTCGAATCGAACGTCTCAAAAATACGACACCAAATTCGACCCAATCCGAGCTCAAATGGGTCCAAATCAAAGACCCGAAGCACATTTGGGAGGTTTAAACTATAAATTGGATGCCCAAACAGTTTCCAAACGTGACATGCTTATAGTCGAATCGAGAGGCTTAACGAGACAAAACCAACGAGCCCAAGATCGTTGAATTCTGACATCAGTAAGGCACTCGAATACTCGATAAATGATCAATGATCAAAAGAGTCGGTATTAATCGTCCATTCAAAACACTCCCAACATGTCATTGATTCCCTCCCTATTTACTGGTCATAAGACTCCCAAAAAGTCATAAATAGACCTCTCAGTTCTTCATTGAAGATGTGGGAGGACCAAGGGAGGAAGCATGTGAGCATGAGAGAAAAAGAAGAGATGATGGCAAGAGACATCTGAGATATCTCTTGCCACCAAGCTCCTCCTAAACCACCACCTGGCAACCGACTATCGCCGAACTATCGCCAAACTTTCATCGAACCATCACATGAATATTTTCATATATTTTTTTTTTTCGAATAACTATATACTTTAAAACCCAAAATATATTTTCTCAATTTAAACTTTAGAAATACTATCAATTTAAATATATTAATTAAAATAAAATTATGTTTTAAAAATATAAACATGTTAAATATGTATATAATAAAAAAATGAAAAAAAAAAAAAAAACTCTCCATCACTATCGATCCAACGTCAGAGAACACGTCTAGAGCCAAACTATATAACAGATGCATCATGCGTGTGAAGAAAAAATTAAACTAAAGCTTGATAATAATATTTAAATAATTAAATATTCCTTAAAAAATATTATATAAATTTTATATGCAATTAATTATGTCAACTTGTTTTCATGCATATGATTAAAATCATGAAAGAATCTTAGGAGCTCAAATCACATACTATGTAATTTATCGCTCATCATTTTAAGAAAATTTTTATTCTTTTTATATTTCTAATTCTCTATCTCATATATTTTTTTTCTACAAATAAAATGCCTTTTTATTTAAAAAAATAATTTATTGAATATTAAAGTAATTACCTAACGCTTATAAGCATTGGGAAAGCACAAATTTTAATTAATATTTATGTATGTAGATAAAATACAAATTTAAAATAAATTTTAGATAATTCAAAAATATTCAATAAAAATAAATGCTTAATATTAATATCAATCACTTGTTATTTCTATGTTAAGATATTTTTTCATTATTTTTGGTGCGATTAAGGGTCTGTTTGGGACAGCTTTATGGCTGCTTTATGTTTCAGATGACAATCATAATTTTGTTTTACTATTATTTTCTTAAATTTCAAAAATTTTGGTGGCGAAAAGCTTTTTCTACAATCATAGGAGCGAAGTTATTTTCTCCACGACCAATCTTATAAAAATGATATGGTCGCCCCTGTTATGTGTTGATCAATCGAGTTATTCTATTGCCTCAGATCTCAAGTTTATCGGGCTTATTGTGGGGTGTAGGAGTGTTTATCCCCAGCTTAGGTTCAGGTGCAATGAAAAAAAAAATTATACAATGCCCCAACATTGTGTACCTGAGTGCCTAATGTTGTGTACCCGAGCACTCCGACGTTATATTCCCAAGCGCCCCAACACTTGAAGACCGAGAGAGGAGCATTGTAGCGCTGTAGATACAACGTCGCACTGAACTAAAAAAGAGTTTCAAGAGCCGCAATGCTTGGAATTGGTGCCGCAGCGTTACAAGATGGAGTACTGGATAGTTTTCTTTCTCGTTCTTTCAAGGGTTGCATTCTTTGGTGGTTATAACTAGCTTTCTCTTGTATTTCCTGTTATGCTAGACATTATGAGAAGAGAATCAATGAGAGGGCGAGGGAGGAGAGAGATATGTTCTTATCTATACCTAGCGACGGTATAGCTTAGGTTCAGGTGCAATGAAAAACTCGGTATTTGCTCGGTATTGCTAGGTATTATTTGATAATAACGAGGAATATCGCTCTGTAAAGACCAATACCGAGCTATACCGAGTTGTACCGAGTTTTTCTAGGAAAAACTCGGTACAACTTTTGCATAACTCGGTATTGCTCAGTATAGCTCGATATAACTCGATATTGGGTCTTCACGTGATGGTATTCCTCGTTATTGTTTGATATTGCTCGGTATTTCTTGTTTTTTGGGGCGATTTGAACGTCCGGTCGGAAGAAGTAATAATTGTTCGTATAGCAGGTCAATATAGAGCTTGGCATTTTGCTTATCAGCAGCCGGTGGCATTTATGTATAATAAACAATAATTATTATTATTTTATTTATAATATAAATATATAATATTATTTAAAATATAAATTAAAAAATTATTCAAGGACTTAATGTAACTTAAAATTCTATTAATTTAATCAACTTAGTTGCTAACAAATAGATATTTTCACAGTGAATGTAAATATTATCCTTATAATATCAGCTATAATGCCATAATTAGTTAACATAATTACATTTTTTTATTCTAATCCATAAAAAATAATAAATATATTTTTTTATATTAATCATCACATAAATATTAATTGTAATTTATTTCCAAATATGATAGATATTCAATACTTAGCCAAATTGTTCAAGCACTTAATCTAACTAATTAAATTTCAAAAAAGTTAATCCAATTTATTGGTGTCAATTCAGATCAACGGGCCGGGCTTAGGGCGACTGGGCGCGGTCAGTAACTTCGGTTGGCACTTGCCAGCCAGGTCAATCCCGGGTCAATTTTGGGTTACCGGGATGATCCAGACCTGACCCCTTTTTTTTTCAAGGGTCAAAAATTGAAAAACGAAACCCGACTCGTTTGTTAAACGGGTCAGCCCTAACCCGTATTTTTCATGTCGGGTTCGAATCGAATTTTCGAGTTGTGTCAGTAACCTAATCCACATAGTTTCTAACATATATATATTTTCATAAATATGTAAAATATTATCTATCTTACCATAATTAGTTGAGATAATGACTTTTTTTAATATTTAATCATCAAACAAATATCATTGTTGGATTTCTATGAATGATTAGAATCTACAAGGAAGGCAATAGCCTAACATTAACAGTAAGATGCCATCAATAATTTGTAGAAGACAAGCTCAATATGTTTGATAATTTGCAGATAGAGACCTCAAACAAAAAAGTATGCCAATTGTTAAAGTAATGCAAAAAAAAAAATTATAAAATTATTTATGGAATCAATGTTTCTATGTTGGTATTATCCATTTAGATTTAATATTAACATAAATAATGATTAGCATCATAATTGTTGAAAATTATTTAAGAATAAAATTTGTACAATTGGGACTGATACTGACTACTTATATTGACTTTGTATTACATATAAAATTTAATTTATTTGTTTCATAGTATGACATACGTTAATAATGATTGTTGTGTAATACAGAATCTGATGATATTTGTAATATTTTTACATATTTTACTTTGTTTGGGCTTTAAAAAAAAAATAATCGTTTAATATAACCATTAAATTTTGGATATAATTTTTTATGATATTCTCAATCTCCAAAATGAGCATAGAAATTTAAAAAATATTAAACATATGTGTAGCTTTATTTCATAGTGTTTTATTTTTTTATATATTTTTTAATTTTTTTTATTTATGTGCTTTGATATTAGTGCAATCAAAAGTTGTTAATTATTCATATATTACACTAATCTTAAAGCAAATATAATGATTTTAAAATATTTTTAGAATATTTTGATCTAATTTTTATAAAATAAAATATAAAGAGATTAAAGAGTGAGGAGGGAATAATGAAAAAAAAAAAGTAAGAATAAGTGTATTTGAATATTACTATAGCATTTGTCCCAATTTTTGTATTTGCTTAAAATAAATATAATGTAAAACCTACCCAATATTTTCTCTATAAATATTAAGATGTCAAATTTATGTATTTAATTTAAAATCTTATTAAAAAAAATAAAGTCCATAGCATTCATAGGCCTGATGAGCTTTGTTGTTCAAAACGAGGCCCACTTACATAGGCCAGTAGATCTGTGGGCTATTAGCTGAATAAACTAGTGGGCTAAGCCCAGTATCAAAGGCCGACACATCAATAAGATCATATTATATTCAGAATAAAATATATGGCTATTATGATACAAATATATCATAATACAAAATATATTTATTGAAAACATAAAAATATTTGGCATACGTATTTAACATTTACATTTTGATAAAATAATCGATAACTATACTCTATTTTCAATTTAAAGTTATGATTTTTATTATATATTTTGCCCATTTATATAATTGAATATTATGAATCTCTAACCTATGAGTATTTTTATTATCATAATGATATAATTATACATTCTTCATTTTTTCTTGTAACTTTAAATGACTAAGTTCTCTTAATTTTCAATATTTTTTGTAATAGATCAAATTGCATTATTGTTGAATTCAAATTTGTCCATAGATGACACCTGACGCTACTAACAAGTTGCTGGCGGGTTAGTACTAGAAAACTAGATAAGTAATAGGGATAGTGTGCATGGAGAGTTTGCGAAAACTTTTATGAACACAGAGAAGCTGATGTCCATTGTCGTTCATTGCTATTTGATATTATCACCCATCATATTTGCATGTAGTCTCATTTTCTATGGTGATATGATGGGCAAATCACCATAATTATCAACCAACATGATTAGATAAATTTAAATCTGGTCAAACCCCAAATTTTATTTTCATTCAATTCGCATAAAAATATTTTGACTCATGTAAGCCATAATCTACTTATTTATGTAGCAAATCTCAGTACAAATCTAAGATGATAAACTAATTTATAGCATGCAACTCTCTATTGTTTTAGTTTTATTTTTTACTATGATCTTTTGTGATCTTATTAATAAGAAAATATCCTTTGTGTTCGCACTCCAGCATTGTTTAGCTATAAACTCCAAAGCTTCATAGCTTTTTGTATGAGCTTTTTCTCCCTCCATGTGAGGCACATATGAAGGTTCACATGCAACTCTCTGCATGCTATATGGTTGAGGAAGTAACACGTTATCATTGCAAAAGAAATCCTGGATGCACTGGTTGAGTATATTGTGGGTCTCTGAAAGGATTATGCTCATGTGGTTCGAATGCAAAGAGTACGACCACGCTATCCCGTGGGACAAAATGATCGTAGGTCTTTACACCCGACATATGCAGGCCGATGGAAGAGCAGAAGGAGTTATACATATGATTAGCCATGGAGGATAGCGGCTTTCACCTACACACCTCGATGGATAATAATATATATAACCAAAATTTCACGAGATTTCCCCCATTCGATACATCAGTTCGAATGGGATTTATTTGATTGTGGGGATCGGTTTCCTACGAGTGCAAGCCCCCGTAGTTAATTACAACTCAGACCTCGATCTAAGAAAACTCTCGATTAAGGATGTTAGATTATCTTCTCAAATGGGTTTAGCGCAAATGAATTTCTAGGCTTTCCTAATCAAATGGGAAGAAAGGCTCAACTTGGTTCAATCAGTCACACGTGGTTCGGATCCACACTCGGCAGGTCTAAGGAAGAGAAAACTAGAGAAAAAGAGAAAAAACAATGCATTCAAACATGCGTGAGAGAAAAAAAAGGGAGGTGGCGTCATCTGTGTGATGTGGATGGGTAGGATTTATAGGGTTCGAAAGAAAGTAAGGCTTACCCACCGATAAGGCGTATAATGATATACTCGTACCACTAGCATTTAGATCATAAATCTATAACAAATATAGTATCGTACATACAATACTAACATCTACGACCTAACTAATGCAATCATGGACTTATTCCTTTATCTGAAAGAGGAAGCCAGCTAAAACAACCTAATCGTATAAAATCCATGTTATCCGGTCCATATGAAAGATGGGTGGGTAGTTAGACATTGGAATTTGGGATCGACAACTAGAGAAATTCCTAAATGATCCCACACTTATGAATGATATTATGCTCCTAAAATCAATACAATTAAATTTTAATTTTAGTTGATTATTAATACAGTTTATGCTAGTCAAAGTCTCCAAATCAGGAATATATGAATTTTTTTTTTAAAAAAGGCTTATAAAATAATTTTTTAAAAAGACTAAACTTCCCCAAGTCCGGCACTTCATCCTCATAGGCCAGATTATACGGACTCTACCCGCAGGCAGGGAAGTTGTCTAAAAGAAGAGAAAATGCATGCATGCGACCCCGGATGATTCCAGCTATTCCCTAAATCGTTATGTTTCTATGTGAATTAATTTTTAAAATTTTATTAGTAATTACGAGTAGAAAAATTTTATTCCTAAAAGAGCCTAGCGAGTCATGAGGCACAAGCACATACAATAAAGAAACCTATGAAAGGCATGTCATTTCTACTGCGCAAGCAAAGTAAAGAAAATATAATAAAAATAACAAAAGCTCATGAAAAAGAGTATCCATGATAAGTGTCATACAATATTACATCATAGAGTACAGAAAAAATAGTGGTGGCTGGGCTCCACCGACAACAACCCGGGAATGACGCAAATCTTAAAACAATGCATTTTATATGTTCAATCTTCATCTTCACTTGATTAGTCTATGGATTATCTCCATTCCTTCAGGCTCCTCATAGTACGTCCTCTAAAAAGATGTCCAAATGAAAAAGAAAACCCTCTATAGGGATTTTCTTTTCCCTTTGGACCCCTTTATATTTAAAATGTCTTATTTTAATGATTTTCATAATATTTACTATCAAATACATTACATCAATGAAAAGAGAAAATCTAGACTCTCCTGCAAGGATTATCCTAAGTAGTTATAATCAAAATCATCTAAGCAATTATATCTAAAAAAAATGCTCAAAATAAATCACACTTGGCCGTGCTCTAATCATTGGAGGCTAAGTAGCTGAAGCAAGCACCTAAAATAGTTATAAATAATCATTATTAATTTTAGTCCCCTTTAGCATTGTATGAGCACTGCCACCTACAGGTAGACAGTATCAGTATGAAAGAGCGTGCCTGACCTATGAGTATTCTAACGCTCACAACAACAGTGCAAAAAGAAAGCTAGAAAATATCATAGAAAAGCGTTACAAAAAGGCTAAAACAAGTAAAAAAACAAACAGCATACGGGTCACATGCAAGTCGCCACAACATAAATACAGAAAAGAAAAGCAAAACATCAGTCTAACCTAAGGCTAGTAGTCGTGTCCTAGCAAACCATTCTAAGTGTGTGTAGGCTATGTGGTTTTGGATAGGTCCTATGTTGGATAGTTTAGTTAAAATTACTTGTATTTGATTTGTTAAAAGGTAAAAGGGAATTTTTAATTCAAGTTTAGGTATTAGTATTCTTATGATTGATTTTAGATATTTTATTTTAGTGTTTGATTGATTACCACATTTGTTTCACACCGAGGCCGTGAGGTTTATTTCACCCTCCTTGGGCTAACTTAATAGCCTTGTAGGCTTGGGTTACCTAGTATCAACCAATTTTTGTTGAATTATTTTAGTTTGTTATGAAAAGGAAAAGAAAAAGTGAATTAAAGATTTTTATTAATCAAATTTGTTTATCGATTTTAAAGGTTAATCTAAAATTTGATATTTAAAAGTCTTTTATCCTAACAAATTTTGGTTTTATGTTTGAATCGCCTAATTAAATATATATCTTTTAAACTTTAGGTTAGTTATGAATTGATTACTAGATTAGTTAGATTTTATTTAGGTTTATGTTTTAAACTTGCAATTTAATGATTATAAATATTAATTATAATTTGGTTAATGGTTAAGTACTTTTTAAATACATTTTAAAGAATAAGTTATGATTAATTGGTTTATTATTAATAGATTAAAGAAAACTAAAATCTAAGGAAACGTGTCATTATGTTTTTATTTTGATGTCTCTATCATATAGGGAGCATGCACCCTAAGTCTATATTATCTAGGACCCGGTCCTTAATTTTTGTCCTTAGGTGTCACTAAAGTTGTAGGAGTAAAGGAAGTTTTGTTTTCTAACCCTTAGGACTTATATACAACAACAACAACAACATCAAGCCTTTATCCCCTTAGGACTTAGGACTTATATACGTATGCCAAAAAGTTTAGGAATCTAATAAAAGAAAAGCAATCCTAATTAAAAATGAAGTTTCTACAAGGCCCAAAGGGATGGGGATCGTGCAATCATCTAGGCCCCTAAAGGTTTTCTAAGGTTTTAAGGAAACTTACAGCACCGAGGGCTATGACCCGGTGGTTCCGCCCGTAGCGCCCCTACAGGAATGAATAGGGGCGACTAATGCTCGGATCTGACTGTCATTGCTCCCTCTCCAAGTGCTTAAATGCTCCTTGTTTATTGCTTTCCAAAGCTCACCTCGCAAAACACAAAAGAAAGGTGTAGCAGAACATGTTCTATATAAATAATGACAAAAAGAAATGAAAAATACAATAAAATAAAGAACGTATCTTTTTGTATAATGGTTGAGTCATTCGTGCTTTGGATTGTCCTCATTTTACAAGTGTTAAAACATAGAGCATGAAAGAAGTGACAGAAAAGCTAAAGGGCAAAGCAAAGGACGAATAAATTCAAAAGAAATAAAAAGAATGAAAATCAAATATAAAATGAATGTAGGCATTGTTGTTTTGGACACACTTCTTTGGAGCCAAGTGTGTCTCTAAAATAGCCTCATCACTAATTCAATATGATATGAATAGGGAGGAAGACATTTACAATGCCCTTTGCTGTCCTCACAACCCAAACACAACACTTGATACAGACCCGACTCAACTACACAAACCATTCTCTACTAAACTCAAAGCAACAAGGGAAACTCAAGTCCCCAAAATTAGAACTAAAATAACATCTCTTTCTATCTATCACATTCATCCAAATCTCAATTTTAGAAGCAAGCATTAGTAAGAGAGACAATTTATATAAGATAGATTACCTCATCCAAAAAAAAGATTAAGAGAACTCTCCAACATAAATCCACCTCACAAAAATTATTGAACCCAAACATAACTTATGAAAATTCTTGAAAGAAAAGCTACATGAAATTCTATATAAATCATCTACCAAAATTCTCTTCTTTTTTTTTTTTGACACAAAACTTTATAAAAATAACCAACAATCAAGTGCCTCTTCTTTCATTTGGAGTGGGGTAAAAAAACAAAATCTCATAAAAGCACTTTTATTACAAAACAATCACAAAGTATATCACAAAATTTTCACAACACAAAACCGTTTGCAAGACTTTTCATAGAGCTTTCAACAATACTTGTGAAGCTTTCCTACATCAAGTACCTTGCAACACCTTCTAATAACCTCCACTTTAAAACTCCACAAAATGAACACTCCAAACATTCATCTCAAGAGGAACTTAGACCATAGAATGAACAAAAAAAACTGCCAATACCTCATTTTAAAATAACTTAGAACACAAAACAGCGAGAAATCTGCACATAATTCGCTCCCAAAACAATCCGGAAGCCAAAAACAGTAAAAAAAACTGCATTTAACATTGTTCCCAAATGGTTTGGAACCTCAAAATAGCAAAAAACTGCATTCAACATTGTTCCCAAATGGATTAGAACACAAGGAACAATAAAAATCTGCATTTAGTTAAGAATGACACTGCTTGTATCAAACACACATGAGGTTTTAAGAAGATTTTTCTCTTCTCTTACCGTAGCTATGCAATTTTTACCAATATAGAAGCATGAATCTAACCATATTAGAGATGGATCATTAAACAAGGATAAAGCCATCTTCAATATTGCATTATTAAAGTAAAGTAAGAATAAGATAACCAAATCTACCAACTAAGTGTCCTTCCAAATCCACATACTACTTACCCTTCGTGGCACTAATAAAGATAACAAAAAGGAACTTTTCAATTAGCATAGAAGTGTAGACTTGCATTCAAACTTTTGTTCCAAGTAAGATCTCTTGGAGACATTTCGTCAATCATTTGATATGCCACATTTGCAAAATCACATAAAACAAGCTCATATGAAAATCATGGTTTTACTACTTGATTGAAGTCATAAAAGTAATCCTCACAAAACCTTCCATAATTCATGTAATAACCAATTCAATAAGATAACACGTGTATGCACATAGAAAAGAAAACTAAGGGAATGTCAAGTTTCAGATTTTTTTAAAGGAACTTAAATGCTATTGCTCTTTAGAATATAATACTCCAAACAAATCTCCATCTTATTTAACCATTCCAACTCGAAGCTCTTTGCCAAGTGACTTCTCACATAGCCACCAAACTTTCCATTTAAATTAAGTAAATATGACATTGAAACAAATAGAACATATGTGAGGGTTTTATAGGATCGAACATCAAGTAACTTGCTTAGGGAAACATGCATGGCCCTCACATGCTCTAAAAAAACTTTGCGAACATAATTATATTCAAATTCATGAGAAGCACGTGAAACTTATTCATGCTAGCATCAAATAAGTCTCAAACATGTGAAATCTTATATGTATATCTTTCTAAAATATGGCCTTAGCATTTTAACCCAAGTAACAAAGCATGTAAAACCTATGTTAATCAAACATACCCAAGAGGTTAGCATATTTGGCACTTGGCAAGCATTTCATCTTCTTACACATTAACATGGCAAATAAGGAGAATAACATTCAATATAGCACTATTGATATGCAACAAATAGTCATTTATTTGTGGGAAAATATAGAAAAAGGACAATAGTAATGAGGCGACATAATCATCAAATCACATGAAATCCCATCAACTAATCATGAATCATAAGAGAGTATGATTATTTAGTTAAATAACATTCACTAAATACACCAAGCTATATGTGAGTACTAACACAAATATGCACCATGATCTAGCTACACATGGAGTAAAACTACACTTTTGAGAACAAACCACATGTTTGTAAAAGGCATTTCGCACAAGAATACATCACTATGTTTAGATGCACATTCAACAAACAACTTCTCCAATAATCCATAAACTCACCTCACACATGAGTATTTGTAGGAAAATGAGAGAATTGCATGTAGATTTCTCCAAATAACATAACAAACCCAAAAGTTACTTGAAATTCATCAAAACTCACTACCAATATTACTAGTTAAAAAGAAAAGCCTTAAACACTATAATAAGGAGATTTTGGGATGGATTTCACAAGCATAAATATGTCCAAACTCATGGGAAACATGTGGAACTTTTATATCTAAATATGGTCACACAACATTTGGTTAAATGGCTCCCTATGTCAAACTCAAAGTTTCATGAGTCATCAATCAAGATATCATAATTTCCTTAAAGACAATAGTTAAACTACAATATTTGAGCAAATGAAAGCATAAAACCAAAGGTTTGGCAACCATGAAACTCATTCCAAAAGATAACTTTAAGATGATCGTGACATAAGCTTTAACAAAATTATATAAATCATTAGTTCTAATTAGACTTATTGAAGCATGCTTATAAATCTAAATCTCTCCAAACATAGATATATAGCATTCAAAGGGAAAGCCTAAACATGAATGATAACGAGATACACATGCTTATGAAAGAAGACGAGGCAACACCTCCAATAATCCATAGACTCACATCACAATAAAATAAGGACAAAAATTCCCTTGCTTGCCACTTCTTTCTAACTCCAAAGAGCTCAAAGTGTCATGTTAAGCATTAGCGCAAACACCTTGGGTGCACACTTTGATAGAAGATCAAAATGGCCTCTCATGCATTTTTAAAGTTCACACCTAAAACTTTAAATCAAGTGGGGCATGAATAAAAAAAAAACATGAGTTTCCCATTGCCAACTATCACATAAAGAATTAAATAAATCAGCACATAGCACCAAAAATCAACTATGTAAGCTATCATGAAATCTACTATAGAGAGTGGATGCATTTACTTAGAAATCAAAAGAATTAAAGGTGTGATGACATACACACCACAAAGCTTCATTTACAAAACCTTTGACTAGGTAGCAAGAACTTTGCATTAACTTAGCTCTTCAACCATTAAATCATCCATAGATTAGAAGAAATGCTAGAAGCTAGTTATGAAGTTGGGGGGGGTGGGTATGAGTATGCACATAGCCTTGTGGGTGGGTATGGGTGGGCACTCAACATCAGAGGAGAACCAATTTACATTACTAATCATCATAAACATGCAGTATATTATAATAATCCTTACTACACAGTGCGCAACACTGAACCACGTCACGACCATGATAAATTTTGATATGTGGCTTGAAAGTTTGCAGTCAGAGAAAATGGAAAAAAATCTCAAGGCCGTTATTCTATGGCAAACTGCATCAATAAGCTTGGAAAGTGGGTGGGTATGGATGGGTATGACATCCGGAAAGTCATCATATGTGGGTGTGGGTGGGCAAAGCCCGCCAGCGCAGAGCGTGGGTATCCAATGGGTACCCAACCAGGACCCCATGTAGGGCTCTGTCTTCCAATCTGGGCTGCTTCCAAACTAGAGCCAAGAGAGATAGAGGGGGATTCGGCCTTCGGGTCTGTCGTGAACCAGGGGGATGAACCGAGCAGAGGCAGTAGTGGGAGTGAGAGGAAGAGAAGAATCGCCTGGGATGCAAAAACGAGAGGGAGAGGGCGTGACAGAGCGAGAGCGAGAGAATCCCTTGAGCCAAAGGCTCGTTCTTGAGTAAAATGATCCTCTTTGTCGAAAGAAGAAGCCTGTCCACTGCATTGCCCGCTTCAGCATTCGAAGTTATCCTGGAAGAAGCTCGCCCACTGCTCGATGTTTGCCCGAATCACAAAAGATCGCTGAGGCGCGGGATTTAGGCCAAAACGAACGATTTTGCTTGATCAAAGCCGTTGATGTAATTTCCTGATCTAGGAAATAAATTAAAAAAAAAATTAGAAAGTCAAATGGCATTTAATAGGATCAAATTAGGCTGAATCAAGTCAAATTCGGCTAAGATCTGAGTCTGATTTTGACTTGTTTTGAGTCAATTCAGGCTCAAGTCGGCTCAACGAATTTAATCGTACGAAATTGGGTCCAAAATAATCACTAATTTAAATCGAACCGGGCACGACGCGACTAAAATAAAATGACTGAGTCTACTCGGATGCAGTCGAGTCTAATCCGGCTCAGATCGAGTCGATTCGACCTCGAATCGGGCTCGACGAGGCTTAGTTAGACCGATCGAGGATGCTGGAGGGTACTCGGGCGAAAAACGAGGTCAACATATATATTATATGCATGGATGAATATTTCAAGCAACACGTAAAATACTTATTTTCGTGCATCAAATATCATCCTTAAACAACCTATATGAAATTAATAAGTTGCAACTTTCCAAATAGTGATAGATTTTTGTTTTCAACTATTTTATCTACATTTGCATAACACTAACATAAAGAAGCACAAACTTAATTGCATTCCTTAACATTTGATTGTGATAAATCATGAAAGATGTTATGTATATATAGGTGTTTGTGGGTAGACTTGTGAGGGCATTTGCCTACAAGGATTATGTTGGATATTTCACCTATAAAGAATGTGGGAAGGTAAGGTCATCAGTCGATGGAGATAGGGCTATCATTTGACAGTGGTGGAGAAAGTGGAGATTATATGGAATGTAAGGTGGTAAGTTGATAGTGACATGGGAGGGGTCGCAAACAAGGCCATGCGAGAGGTCATAGGCTAGTGCACTAGAATAAGGGGTGTCGCATGTCTTTCATGCACAATAAGTTTAGATAATCCTCTAAATTTTGGCAAATTTATTGCACACCAAAAATGAAGTTTTTTAAGTTATTATATATAAACTCCATATAAAATTCCTTTGCTCCAATTTTATTTTTTGTTAAAGCACAAAAAAAAATAAAAATTATGTTTTCATTTTAACTCACACCTCTAATATTTGAATAAAAAAATACCTAATAATGATTGATGATCAAATCGTCATAAAATAACTGAAATTATATCATGATGTTATTCATAAATAATTGATAAATACCAATCATTTTGTTGCTTTTGAGCAGGGGTGTCAATTTTGGGTCACGGGTCGGGTTTGGGTCGAACCCGAAATTGATTTGGCACTATTCGGGTCAACCCGAACCCGACCCGTTTTTTAAAATGGGTTGAATTTTCGGACCCGAACACTACAGGAAAACCCCATATTACCGGTGGACGAAATCCGCCGAAAAACATAGATATTCCGACGGAAAAAAGATATGAACTTAATGCTAGCCCTATATGTAATCCAACCGAAATAGCAAAAAAAAATTGATGACAAAAACCTTCAAATCCCTCTCTAGTCTTATCAACAAGAACAATATCATCAACAAAAAGCATGCACCAAACTACATCCTCTTGGCAATGTCTAGTGATAACAACCATGACTATAGCAAAAAGATATGGAGTTAAGGCTAATCTATATGTAATCCAACTGAAATAGAAAAAAAATTGAAAACAAAAACCTTCGGTTATCTCTTCGGCGGCGCGCGACTAGGAAGGAGGCTCGGCGAAGTCCGGTGACCGTCGACGGCCAAGTCCGGTGACCGTCGGCGATGTCTAACCAAGGCGAGCGACGAACGGTGAAGGAGGGTGACGGGCGAAGCAGTCGAAGTGAGAGAATGGAAGGAAACGAATGACGGCCGAGCGGTTCGGGTTTGCGAAATAGGGCTTTTACCGGCGGACGTTCCGCCGGTAATGACACTAGTGACGTCGGTATCGATTCTGACCTCTCATCCGTCGGATATATTTCGTTGAGTTTAAATACACCGGCGCAATATCCGCCGGTAAAATACGCCGGAATAGTTCCGCCGTAACGTGCGACGGAAATGGTTGAGGCATCCCAATACTATCGGAGTTGCCGGCGGAGCCTGCGTCGGTGAATTTACGGTGTATTTTGCGCCGAAAACGTTGACGCAAACTTTACGTCGAGCAAATCCGCCGGTAACGGCGCCGTTTATTACCGTCCAGAATTTTCCGCCGAAAAATCTGACGGTATTCGCGTGTTTTCCCGTAGTGGAACCCGACCCGCTTCGGGTCCAGGTCAACCCGACACGACCCAAATGACCCGTTTCCAAGAAAAAATGACTAGTTTTCGGGTCAAAACGGGTCAATATTCTCTATTTCTGGTCAAAAACAGGTCAAAATCGGGTCAATCTCCGGTTGCTGTGTCAAAATCAGGTTTTCGGGTCAAAATGGGTCAATTTCGGGTCGAAGGGTTAACCCGAACCCAACCCGATTTTTGAAACGAGTCGAAATGTTGAACCCGAACCCGACCCATTTCAGGTTCGGGTTGACCCCTACCCCGAAATTTTGGGTCGGGTGCGAGTCGGATTTTCGGGTCGTGTCAAATATTGACACCCCTACTTTTGAGCATAATAGATTCAATTTACTTAGGCTTCATTTAGGACTGTTTTCCTACTGCTTCTTGAAGTAGCATTTTAGTACAAAATTTATTAAAAAATTATTTTAGAAACATCGTCCCAAATAAAATCTTAATCATATTCAGAATAAATTTTCTTCCTAGCTAACACAAACACATTTGATATATGAGAAGATGATGGGCCAAACATCACATCAATCTTTATATCCACATATGATGTTGATCCCATATTAACTTAACATATCTCATTCCAATAAAATTACAATATCCTGAATCATTTTCTTTCCTGACCTCACATGAAACCCAACCTTCAAGTAAAAAAATCAAGAGTTTTCAAGCTTTTCTATGGCTGACACGAGAAGCACCATGCTGCACAAACCATGAACTACTTAATTATTAGGGTTTCAGTCTTCCACCAAATTAATTCTTCCCCTCTTTATATATATAAACAACACTTCTACTCTATGTTTATGTTAAGTCCTCAACTCCTCACTGTTTATCAGAAGGTAATGGCACCAAATGGAGAGCTCTTCAGCACCAACAATGGCTGCAAGTTTGGCAAGAAGCTTCATCGCGCCATGTCCGACCTCTCGTTGGAGCTCGGCGGGGACAAAGTAGACCACAACAATGACGTTCTGCCGCCGATTTCGGAGGTCATTTAGTGCTAAAATTTTAAATAAGTTGTAGTTTAATAGACACAATCGAGAAAAAGTATTCATGTAGCTGATCTCACGTGGTAGAATAAAGATTTTGACATTGTTGTTGGTATATTATCAAGAATAGAAGTAATGTTTTAGTTCAAATATGATTAATTTTCAAAAAAATAAAAACTAATATTACTCAAAATTCTTACAGCTGATCACAGAGGACATCACCTGTGAGTGTTGCAGAATATCAGAAGAGTGCACGCCGGAGTATATCCGGCGAGTCCGCGACAAGTTCTACGGCAAGTGGATATGCGGGCTTTGCTCCATTGCCGTCGAGGAAGAGAAAGAGAAGAAGAGGATGAAGAAGAAGATAGAAGGAAAGGAGGAAGAAGAAGCTCTAAATGAACACGTGAGCTCATGTTCAAGATTCAACAGTATAGGAAGAACTCATCCTGTGTTATATCACGCAGAAGCCATGCGAGAGATTTTGAGGAAGAGGAAGAAGAAGGGAGTGATCATGAGAACTTCGAGCTGTATTCCGGCGATTAGAGAGGAGATTAATGGTGGTGATAAGAGAGGAGGATTCCGATGAACTAAGAAGAGAAATACAGTTCTTAATTTTTATATATCTCAATCATATCAAAAAATAAGCATAAAAATAAGTGTTTTATTTTAACAAAATTAATATTAGCGGTATTTTTATATGATTTAAATATATAATTATTATATAAGTATATATATATATATATTATGTTATGTAGAGTAGGGTTGTCAAAATTGGATTCGGGTCAAAATCAGTAACTGATCCGATTTAGTTGGCTCAATCTGAACCCGACCTGATTCTAGAAAAGGGTTAGAAATCCGAACACGAGCCCGCCCCAAAACCGAGTCAACCCAACCCGCACCCGACACGCTGACCCTATAGTAGGAGTACATAGTATCAAGATGAATTCAAGTGAGTTAATCTCACTTAATAGCATTATTGGTCTTATGTTAACTATTTGGTTTATGATTTATGTATTCTCAATTTGTATTTTTTTTTTCATCGAGTATTATTTGTGATGTTAAACCTAATTATTTGTAAATTAATTTGAACAAATGTAATCATTATTATTTTCCATTTATTCCTTCTCTTTTTAATTTGTTGATATTCATTTTGGCCTAGTTTAAAAAAAAATAAAGATGATTATTTAATTAAGATTAAGTTGCACATCTAACGTTATAACTAAGTCAACATGACTTGATAAATGGCTTGTTAGCTAAACTCGAGGAGCTAATCATTTAAGCTTGAGCCGACTTGTTTAAAAAATCTTAGTATTAAATCCTTTTTTAAAATGAAAAAAGATTCAATGAGTTTAGCACATAACTCACCTTGATCTATTAGTTAGGAACTTCAGCTTTCAACCAAGAAGTATTGGGTTTGAAGTTTGCCAGAATCGTATGGATTTGTTGCTTTTTGATGCATTTTGCTGCCATTTTGCAAATACTTAGCAAAATGACAACAAATATGTAGTTATGAATATATTTTGGTGAGTATTTGTTGTGCTTTTACAAAATGGCAGCACAAACTCATCAAATATTCAATTAGTAGGATATTTGATGGGCTTTAATTACGCTTTTGCTGCACTTTTGTAAAAGCGCAACAAATATTAGGCAAAAGTGCATTCTTAATTGCATATTTGCTGCTCTTTTGTCAAATATTTGCAAAAGAATGGTAAAAGCACAACAAATCTAGATGGTTCTCACATTCCGGTCTCCGCACATAATAATTTCGATGCATATGTAACTTATGTGTGAGTTCACCTTAATTGACATAAATGTTCAAAAAAATATTTTTCTTACTAATTTCATGTGATATTATTACATATCATTTAATTTCTTATTATTTTTGTCATATTTTATAATAATTGTTTGAATAAAAATATTTTTTTTTCTCTTTTGTAACGAATGAGCTGTCTCATGAGCCGATTCTAAAATTAAACTCCAGCTTGAGCTCAAACTTGATATTAATAAATCAAGCTCAAGCTAAGCGTAACTCAACCTCAGTTCGACTCGTTTACACCCCTATAGCAAAACACATGAATTTTAATGAGAGTTGAAGTGATAGAAATAGAGTAGAATATTGATAAAAGGTTCAAAAGTTTAAATTAAATTTTCTTAAAAATTTAAATTCTTTTGTTCCAACCCAATTTTTCATAACCAAATAAAGCTCAAAATATTAAATAGTGTATAATTTATTTTAATTAAAATATAATTTAAATCACAAAAATTCAGCCATAAGTTACAATACAACTAATCATTTATTATTTTTTATTATTTTTTTCATTTCCTGTAATGCAAAGGTATTTTATAAAAAGTTATAAATGAATCGCCAAGCCCTATCCTATTTAAGCTCCTATTAAAATTTTGTTCAATATTATTTAATAAATTTTAATTAAGCATAATTAATTATAATATTTATAATAATGATTTAGAGGTTATAATAGTTCCAATGACAAATGAGATTAGAGAGAGTACTCTTAGTTTGGTTTGTTCACCTAAACAGTCAATCTTCAAATGATCTGATTAGAAGAGTAGATGTATTAGATCAGACGTATATTAAAATAGACAGAGGTAGACTTAAACACACTTAGGCTTTGCTTGGGATGACTTTCTTAATGCTACTCAAAACAGTTTTCTAGTACAAAAAATAATTTTTGCACTAGAAAGCTGTTTTGAGTAGCATTAAGAAAACTGTCCCAAATGAAATATTATTTAGAAAGTATTAGAAATGATATTTGTTTATTGGAATTTTACTCGTACAGAGAAAAAAGATTTATATTGTTAACCCACGTAATCAGATAAAGGGCAAATTTTGTTTTTGTTTAATGATTTGATAATAGGGTCATTAGTAGACAATAATGGATTTACAAATATTTATTAAAATTAGTATAACACATTCAAGAATTTTTTATGCTATTGGATGAAGTTAAAATATTAATAATTTGCATTTTATATTATTTATGTAATATTTTCATCTATTATATACCTCTAAAATATTAATTATTTATTAATATATAAATTTTGATAATAAGATATTAATCTTCATTAAGCAAGAAATTAATTTCATTTTTAGTGAAGTATTTATAAAAATTTTAATTAATAAATTTACAAATAGAAATAATAGATCATATAAATAGTTAGAAAAAAAATCATTTATATGTAATATTTAAAATTTATTTATTTTATTTAATCATTTAAATAAATAAATATGGCGCACCTATTTCTCAAAATTTTTTTGAAAAAAAAATAAAAAACATAAAATAAAATAAAAAGAACGGGAGCTAAAGCCCTGATCTTTGTTTAGCTAGTCGCCTCTCCCGCGTTCTTCTGCTAAATCCCGCCGCCGCCCTGCTTTCCTTATCAAAGCCTCCGCCGGTCTACGTCTCGGCCAACTTCATACCGCCAACGTGTTCTGGCGGCTATCTCTGCAGCCGTTGCGTCGCCCGAGGCCGCTGCTTGATAATCTTCTTCCAGTCCTCACAGTGTAGCGGCTTTACACAACAAGAGCCCGCTCCATCTTTTAGCTGCAAAGCCGGCACTTGAAATGTTACTTTGCTCTGCTACACCTTGTTCCTTCACTCTATCGAGCAAGCGCGGTCTCCCTAACCTCGCCGCTCCTTCCAGATTCTACTTCGGCGGCGAAAACAGCACACTTGGGCTGGTCCAGCGGCACAGTTACAGAATGGCATCGCCGTCGGGGATTCGATCATTGAAATTGGAAGCCACTCTCCAAAGCGATAGCCATGGTTCATCATCTCATAGGTAAGTGGTTCCGGTTGTTGTAGTCCTGATTGCGATTCGTTTGCGCATTTCTTCGAATACATTGCACTTAAGTAGAAGTGTGAAAATGTTCCTTGATTTTTGGGTAGTGAGCTTTTCTGCAGTATACAATTTTGAAATTTTATAGCTTTTGGACATCAGTTTTGTAGAAGTTTGAATTATTGAAACCAATTGGTGGGGCTCAAGTAATTGTTTGACGCTTTAGGTTTCTGGACTGGGTTTGATTATTTTGCAACGTGTTTGGGATGAATATGGTAGGTTTGTAATGCTTTTTTGTTGGAGTTTATCTGTCAAAGCTATGAATTTTGTAACTTGGAAGCTGATTCTTAGTTGCTAGAAGAATCCGATTACTTATACAAGGTTCAAGGATCTGATTAGGAGTAGAATGTATCAGTTCAAGACTAACCCTCTTCATGTGTGTTTTGGTGGGAAAAAATGTTAGATGTGATTTGCAAGAAGTCTTTACTCATGAATGTCAGCCTTGTTTGAATTAGTGGCTTGCTAAAATTAGTCAAAAGGAAAATCTGTACTTCCAAGCCTATTGTTTCCCTTTCTTTTCCTTTGCTTCTATTTTTTTTTTTTTTTTTTTTTGGGAAATTTTGGGCCTAAGCCCCTATATTAAAATAAGAGGAACAATTACAAGTAAAAAGATTACAAGTAAAGACTACCATACATAAGCAAAAAACAAAAACTTATGTAGGTTAGAAATTTAAAACCCCAACTATACCACCCAAATTACACAAAAAAGTACTCGAAAAAGTGGTAAAAGCAGAACATGATCACAACAACCGAATCTCCCCACAGAGAAGCCCAGATAGCTTCAAAGAGTGCTGCAGCAAAATTGAAGAACCTGTAAAAGAAACAAACAGTCTTCCAGCAAATGTAAGAAACCAACGTAATGGAGCAGGCAACAAAATCAGATATAAGATCCAAGCTCCAGAACCAGTGTAGCCGAGGACTCAGAAAAATAAAATTTGGCTGAGAAAAAGCATTCCCCTAGTTGCCAAGAGGCCGTCCAAGGGGAAGGAAGAACATATTCAATACACGGAGCATCATCATCGTCCTGGCTACAAAAAACACCCAGCCAACCAACCAGTCTAACCAGTCCAGCACAGCTCCAATAAGGGAAAAACCAGATTCATTAACAGATATTGCCCACAACCAGCTCTCTGTCTTTCCACTTCGCTATTTTAATATTAATCACCCTTTTAATAATAGCTTTAAGGGAATTAATACTATTATATTCATTAGCAAATCTCCTGCTATTACGTTCTCTCCAAATATGGTAAAGAGTGCAACATACAACCAGCTTACAAAACTTCTTATAAAGAGAAGTACCCACAAAATCCGAATCCAGCCATTGCAAAAGATGAAGAACAGTGAGCCTTAACAGGAATTCTCTAGTGGCAGGAAGGAGAGACTCTAGCACAGAAAACCCATATGAACATTCAAAAAATAAGTGATTAACAGATTCCGGCTCGTTATGACATAAAGAGCAAATTTCAGGCACATAAATGTTGCGCATTCTCAATGCATCTTGAGTTTTTAAGCCACCTACCAGTGCAAGCCACACATAAACAGAGTGTTTAAGACTATATTTTTGATGCCAGACAAGAGTATCCCAGGGGCAAGCCGGAAAAGAACTATAGAATTCCTCCAAAAAATCACTGAATTTAACCTTAGCCAACTCTTTCCATCTTAAACAGGGACCAGAGCTATTGAGAATAGGAAAGCTCAAAATGAAATCCCTAATATTATGAGGCAAATCAACAGGTAAATTCCAAACACCATAAACAATGTAATTTCTCAGCAAAGATAAATGCATCCAGCTCAAGATCTCACTACCAAATAAGTCACACAAGGAATGCTTATCACACCAATTGTCCCAAAACAAAGCAATAGGAGCAGTTGGTGTGATAGAAAATCTGAAATTATCCTTCACCAACACAGCAGTTTTACAATAGAAAGCCAGAATTTACTTGCAAGAGGCGACGGAGGTTTCCACGGAGAGGTGTAGCGAGTAGACAGCCAAACAGCAAGAGGAGAAGAACTATTATACATTGATTCTAAATTCTAATACTAGATTTCATAAATGAGCTTTGGTTTTGTTACTGAATTTCACTTGTCAAAAAGATCCTGCCAAAGTGATTTCTGACATTGCAAAGTAGCAATTCCTCGGAGAAATCTAGACAAAGTAATGGAGCTTGAACTGTGTTCACTTTTTCCTTTAGTGTGGGCTGCCGCGGGATGCTCTTTTTTTACTTGTTTTATGTCTGTAAGTTGGTCTCACTAAATGGAGAAATTATTGTGTGGGGTCGGGATGAGAAGAATCGCCCGGACATGTGAATGTACATATTGTGTACGAATTTATACACGGTGTGTATCAACTTTTTGTACACACATGTGTACGCACACCACATTCCGGATGGTTCTTCTCGTCCGGACTTCACAGAATAATTTCTCCACCGAATGGTCATCCTTTTTTTTGTTGCAAGGTTGCTTTAAGTTGTTTGTACTACGAAAAGAAATCTTAACATTTTTTTTTTCTTTTTTGGAGAATGAAACATGTGGAATTTAAATCAAGTTCATGTTTATTAAGAAGCTTTTTGATACTTCATTGTGAAATGTGACTTTTGAGTTTCTATTTTACGATCAATAAATTTGTGAAAAATAGTTTGTCAAATTTATGGCCTTCTATCTATTTTATGAAAATGTTCTTGTTTTTATGAAGTATAACCTTTTAACTGTTTTTTCACATAAATTGCATGTAGAAATGAGGACTCTACTATCCATGGAGTTTCTGAAACTATTGTTGGTGTGCTGGGTGGAGGCCAGTTAGGTAGGATGTTATGTCAAGCTGCAAGTCTCATGGCCATTAAGGTTGTGACTTTGGATCCTTTGGAAAATTCTCCCGCAAGCTCTCTGTCCTATCAACATTTTGTAGGCAGATTTGACGACGGTGATGCAGTTCGTGAGTTTTCAAAGAAGTAAAGGATCAAATTTATGTTTTAACATGGAATGAAATAAATTAATTACAGTAGCATCAAATATTTTTGAACATTAGCCTGTTTTTTCTTTGCTTCATAGATGTGGAGTGCTGACTATTGAGATTGAACATGTTGATGCTATTACTCTTGAAAAACTGGAGGAACAAGGAGTAGACTGCCAGCCAAAACCGTCCACAATAAGAATAATCCAAGTAAGTTTGCTACCTATCTTTATTGCAGAGATGTTGTATACTATGGTCAAGATTATGATTTCATTTGGGACGGCTTTCTTATTGCTTCTTAAAGCAATTTTTTAGTACAAAATTTAATTTTTTTTACTAAAAACTTGTTTTAGGAAGCAGTAAGGAAGTCGTTTCAAACAAAGCCTATATTTGTATGAATCTGCTTCTGAAAGTAAGTTTTGCTAAATGATAGTGAAATTATAATATTACTAGCACAGCAAGTGGTAACTCTTGACTACGCCATTAGCACTTGCGCAGATCAATATAACACCAATTTCCAAAAGTAAAAACCTGATCCCACTAATTAACTAGAATGGTTCTTTCCAACGCAAATGTCCAAGCTAGCCACCACTTGCCATTATGCTAAAATCGAAAGATTCAGTGAAATGAGTGAGTTTCCAACTTAATATGATGCATACCCATACTATAAAAATCAGAAAGAAATTAATTTGATATACCATTATACATTTATAACAATCATGATATAAATCGGATAAGAGAGAGAATCTCTGATGTCAAAGTAGGCAGACTAAAGAAAATAGCAGATCAAAACAAATTGTATAGATTAGAAAGGTCAATATCAAATTACATTTTCAGAATCACATGTCAAAACAAAACATCAATGGAATGTCATTAATCAAAAATAAAATATCATAAATATATATCAAAATATTAGTATAACAGTTTGTTCAGTCCAAAATCATATACATAAATTAATTAGATTTACATATCTACCTAGATAAGAATGACCAATCCTGATGTCCAGATGAATGTATTTTCCAAATGGATCGTAATTATATATCCAAATGAATTAAATTTACATTTACAACTAAATCATAATAACTTATCTAAATGAACCAATTCCTCACAAAATAGTATGAGTCTCTTGTGGGACTTATCAATCCCTTCATGACAAACAAAAAACATAGGTCAATGCCAGCTTAATCTAAAACGAATGTCACTCCATACTCTTCTCGATCCCTCTACACTTCATCACTAATATAATAATTGATGATCCCATGATAATAGCAGAACTGCTTTACTCAGTGTAAGACTTTAGCATATTAAATATAGTATTGTAAATTCAAGAACCCCAATTACATGCAATTCATTTTAATTTAGGAATTAATTGATTAAAACTCTCAATTATATCTAAACAAAGAGTTTTCAATTTAAATAAATAAGATTATAAAATTCTCTAAATCAAAAGTCATGCATTAAATCCCCGTAATTTGGTGGCTTCTAGTCATCTACTCACAGGATATCCAATTGTTAGACTGATTACAATGACATTGAAATGGAGGAAAAAAGCATATTAACTAAGAATTTATTTGAAGCTTAAGTTTTTCTTGGTTTATCATGCTCTTTTGTGCTAGAAAGCTTCTTCATTTGTTTTTCATTGTCATGCTAACTAATGCTCCTCCAAATGATCATTCGGAAAGCATCCCTTAGAGCTTCCAATTTGTTTGTTGTGAAGATAAGATAAACTCTGATTGTGAGATAGATGTCATGAGGTGTGTTTTTCTAATACAGGTGGTCCAACTTTTTATAACTGCTGTGACTTATTGCAGGACAAATATATACAGAAGGTTCACTTTTCACAGCATGGGATCCCCCTTCCTGATTTTCTAAAGGTCTCTTCTTTGTTCTTTTGTAGATCATTAAGTAGACAATTCAATTAACAGGTTTTAATCTTATGAATACATGAATCCTAGCAGATGGATAACCCTGAAAGTGCTGAAGAAGCAGCCAATTTATTTGGTTTCCCTATGATGGTTAAAAGTAGAAGGCAAGCTTATGATGGGCGCGGAAATGCTATAGCACATTGTAAAGAAGAGCTTCCTTCTGCTATTGCTGGTAATAAGATTAATGATAATTTGTTGGTTCTTGTCTGTATGGAAGCGAAATATTGTGTGATGTCTTTGCTATGGACTTTAATTGAATATATGAAATAATGAAACTCAATTTAAAGTAATTTTTTTACCCTTGACTATTACCAAGTAATCATCTTGCAGCACTCGGTGGATATGAACGCGGCTTATATGTTGAGAGATGGACTTCATTTACAAAGGTATTCTTTCAATTTTCTTAACTATGTTACATGAATTGAAACCTCATAAATTCTCAGAATGCTTTTTTTTTTTAAAGAAAATGCCATTTTATCTTGCATTTATCTTCTTTAACTTGCTACTAAAGCAGAATGCTGCTCTGCTTAAAATTTAAGTTTTAGCACATAGATTTGTATGAAGGAAGTTTTTTACTGATATCTTATAATTAAAGAATACTCTTAATATAAATCCATCCTGCAATATATTCACTTTTTTGTACTAATTATGCCATTTCAGTTGGTTTCATACCCTCTGCCCTTTTAATTAACTGTGTTGCTTGCATAGTTTCTTGTTGCAGTTTGAGAACTTAGGTGCAAATACAATGATATTTCTTATCTTTAGCATTTTCTCTCTTTGATGTAGGAGCTGGCAGTCATTGTTGCAAGGGGAAGGGATGGCTCAGTTTTATGCTATCCTGTGGTTGAAACTATTCACAAGTAAGATACAAAGTTCCTTGCTTGCTTTGGAAAAAGTTCTTTATTTTATTTTTTTCGAAAAACTGGTCTTTTTAAGATGAATATTCTACCATTCTTTCCAAGCAATCATTCTTTTCACTTTGTACCTAAAAAATTTATATGAATTTTTGCTCTTCCAGAGATAGCATCTGTCACATTGTTGAAGCTCCTGCTGATGTACCTGAAAAAATAAGGAAGTCTTCTGTCGACATTGCTCGTAGAGCTGTTAGTTCGCTAGAGGGCGCGGGGGTTTTTGCAGTAGAGTTATTTTTAACAAACGATGGGCAGGTGGGGTTTTCTACCCAAATATGCTCACTGCATCTTAGGGCTATTTTGTTTGGTGTGGGAGGTGGCGCTACTTGTTAGGCTTAGGCTTCGTTTGGGATGGCTTTTTTATTGCTTCTTAAAATAGCTTTTTAGTTTAAAAATTAAAATTTTTATACTTAAAAGCTACTTTAAGAAGCAGCAAGAAAGCAGTCCCAAACAAAGTCTTAGTTTGTTACATTTGATTCATATTATTTCAATATGCTAATGTTCAATGCTTACTATCTTTTCAATAGGTTTTGCTAAATGAAGTAGCTCCTAGACCCCATAATAGTGGGCATCACACGATTGAGTCTTGCTATACCTCTCAATATGAGCAGCACCTAAGAGCTGTTATAGGTCTTCCATTAGGGGAGACGTCCATGAAGACCCCTGCTGCAATCATGTACAACATACTTGGTGAGGAGGAGGTATTTTTTTTAACCCTGCGAAGTAAGGTCGTTTGGGACGACTTTCTCTCTGCTTCTCAAAGCAGCTTTTTAGTACAAAATAAAAAAATTTATACTAAAAAGCTGCTTTAAGAAGCAGAAAGAAAGCCTTCCAAACGAAGCCTAAATTAATTTTGCTTCACTGTAAACAAGTATCTTAAAATCTAAGAGTCAAGATATTTATAGGTTCTTCTTACTGTTGTATATCTGTAGGCCGACCTTGAATTTATTAGTAAGTTTATTAAGCCACGACTCACAGGAAAAAAAAAAAAGTTATGCCTTGTTAAATTTGTAAATTTGTTTGACATAGGGAGAGCGAGGGTTCTATTTAGCTCATCAACTAATGAAGAAAGCATTAAGCATTTCTGGAGCTACAGTTCATTGGTATGACAAACCAGGTTAGAAACATTTGTCGAGCAATTTTTTCCTCAAAGCTTTTATGTTATGTTCCAATCTTAATGTTACATATCTATTTAATAATGTAGAAATGCGGAAGCTGCGGAAGATGGGACATATTACACTTGTAGGCCCTTCAAGAAGCCATGTCAGAAAAAACTTGGATTTGATGTTGAACCGAAAGAGCATCAAAAATAATACTCCAGGTTGATTGCTTAATTTGTCAATGCCATTCCACCCTTCCTCGACATAGTTCTCTACCATTAAGAAATAAATTTTCTATTATGTTTTATTTTATTTTTCTTTTCATCTCTTTTATGAATGATGTTGATCAAATTTAAACAAAATTGATAAATGGGGAGAGTACAATGATCTTGGTGGTTATATTTAGTTATATTTGACAACATTTTTAACTACTCATTCTTTTGATAATGTTCTATGTTTGTAATCTTGTTTTGGTTGTAGCCTTTTATACACTTTCTCAAATGGTTTAAGCATCCAATGAGTCCCTCTGAGGGCTTTTGTTGGAGCATAAAGTCAAACACCTTACAAGACTATTTTCATATTACAAAACTAGGGCTTCTCATGCATTTTCTTAGTGCCAATAACTTGTGATACCACGAGAAGGGATATTCTTAGGAGAAACGTTTTTAATGTATTAGATGCATTGAAATCTTCCAAATTGTTGGAGTGCCAGTTAATTTATTGCTTGAAAGTCTCATGTATTTTTTGAATTGATAATCGTAATAAGTATTTTGTACAGACACGCCTCAAGTTGCCATTATTATGGGCTCTGATTCTGATCTTCCGACAATGAAGGATGCTGCAGAAATCTTGAATACTTTTCATGTGCCATTTGAGGTTCGTTTAGTTCATGGTTTTAAAAAAAAAAGTTTCTGGATTGGTTGGAAAAGCTATTAATGTCTCGACACATTTTCTTTAATCCCTTTAATGCAGATTACAATTGTTTCAGCTCATCGAACGCCTGAAAGAATGTATTCTTTTGCTTTGTCTGCAAAAGAAAGAGGCATTCAAATCATCATTGCTGGTGCAGGTGGTGCCGCTCATTTACCAGGTTAGTTTGTTAAATTAATAAGAATAAAAAAGGGGAACTATAGAAAATATACAAGCACATTTGTTAGATATATATTGAGTTGATATCTCGCTGATTTTTCAAAGATCTGAAATTTTGTAGGCATGGTGGCTTCATTGACTCCCTTGCCTGTTATAGGAGTGCCAATTAGAACATCTTCATTAGATGGAGTTGACTCACTCTTGTCTATTGTTCAGGTTAGTGATTAAAGGTTTTTACAATGTGGAATTATTTTGCTAATAATCAAGTAGGGACTATGGAAGTAATCACTAATGCAGGTTTTTTGGCATTGGATTTGTAGTTCGCTTGCATCAAGTTAAACTAAATAAAAAATTTTCATATGATTTAGGTTTTATCTGACATGTTTTTAATTAAATGTGAAGAAAGAGAGACGAGCTTGAGCAGGATGACAGGTACAACCTAAGAACTTAGGACTGACAAAAATCAAAGGAGGATTTTAATTTTTGGCTTCAATAACAAAATTGATAGGAACGGACAAGTTAGAGAGATCCGAGCACAGAATACACAAATTGAATCTAAAGAGCATTCAGTTGATATTACAAATAATTAACTTCCATTCATCAATATTTCATCTAAATGGAGGAGTTTGTTGTGGCTTGTTATCTCCTTTTTCTGATTAAATTATTCTGAAATTAGTCTCTAGTTTAATAAGGCTTGGGAATCTAGCAGCTAGATTCGCAATCATTTTGTGGTGATCAGTTTGACTTGGTGTATCTCAATACTGTTTATGATCTGTTCGATTGCCAGGTGGGGATGCACTTATGATTTGAGGCCGGCTGCTAAGTTTTTTGATAATTTATATGCCATAAGATGCTGGTTACAAATTTACAATCGAGCCTATTATTATCTTTAAACTGGAAATTCTTTCCACTACAATTGCTTTGGTGAGACAAAGGATGGTTGCTGTTTCTTTGGTTCCCGAGTATTCAACCTGATGATTGTTCTAGCTATTACATCAGTGGAGAAAAGTTCATAAAGGATATATGTATTTTTATCTTTTACTATGGACATCAACTTTTAGACTGCAGAAGAATACAAGAGATAGATGTTCTTATATTGGTGTGAAAACAAAGAGAAAAAAGTTATAATCTAGATATATAAAACTATTTTTTTTTCTTATTCACAAAGAAGGAAATATACATAATTTATAGCAGATACAAGAGTGCTAAAATAGAGAGAAATTGATATAAATAGACCGGTCCATCCAGCCCAACCATTGGGCCGGCCCACTTATTACAGCAGGCGCAAGCCCCCCTATTGGGGTGGGGTCCACTTCCTAAAGGATTCTGAAGAGGGGTTGTTTAGTCCTTTTGCATTATTGTGTTATCTGATTTAAGTAAAAGTTTGTATTAGAGTTAGGACATTTGGGTGGCTGATTTCTATTTTGGTGCTTGGCATTCTTGGGCTCTAGCGGCATCTAGAGATTTGGGAGAGAGAGATCCTTCTCTCGAATAAAGGATCAATTGTATCTTGGTATTTTCCTATTCCTTTCATCCAGTAATACAAAAATATCTACTTTTTTTTTATTTTTTTATTGGAGTTTGGTGGAGTTTTCTCTTTGATTTCTCAATATTGATACAAAACGCTTGAAATCTACAATCGTTACCTATCAAATTGTTATCAGAGCAGTGTCCGAGCTATTTTTGGCAAATTCTTGCAACAGTTTTTTTTCCATTCGAAGGGATGCTTTTGCTGTTTTTGGGGATGAACTCCTGATTTTTGAGGCAAACAAAGATCCGGGTAATGATGGCGGCCAAGAAGGTGGATGCTTTGGAAGAACATCTTGAGAGGGAGATGAATCAAATCAAAGCAACGGTGGAGGATAGAATTTCCTCCATAGAAGAACAATTCTCATATCTATAGGATATGATGAAGAAAATGTTGGATCTCCACAACCAAATGGTGGCATCATAGGCGAGATGGTTGGAAGGGAAAAATATGAATTTTGAAATTTGTAGGGATGAAAATGAGGTGGAGATTGTAGAGGGAGATGGAAGAAGACCCTATTTGGAACCTTTCCAAATGGAGGAGAGAGGTGGAAAATATGGGGAGAGGCGTGGGTATGTGGGGTATGGGCAAAAGGGGTGTTGATTGGGAAAGGGAAGAGGAGGATTATGGCCGGAGAGATGCTGATTTTGACGAAAGGAGGGAAATGGAAGAAGGGTTTGGGTATGAACGTGGAAGAGAGGACCAGGACACTTGGGGAGGGCCATCCACTTGGGGAAGGGGAAATTATAGAGGATTTAGAGGAAATGGGGGAGATCCGAAGGTCCAAAAACTGAAGATGCACATCTTTGAATGAGAGGATGCACATGGGTGGATCTATAAGTTAGAGAGGTACTTCGCCATCAAGGGTTTGATGGAAGATGATAAATTAATGACAGTTGGCCTATGTTTGGAAGGGAAGGCGTTGGCTTAGTACTAGTGGATAATCATGAGGAGGCCCATACAGAGCTGGAGGGAGTTCAAAAAATGCTTATTTAAATGTTTTCGAACCAGCAGAGGAGCGGACTTCTATGAGCAATTCTTTTCCCTAGTACAGGAAGGCTCAGTAGCAGAATATCGCGAGCGATTTGAGTAACTGGCGAGTTAACTGGATCGGCTGTCTGAGACTATTTTGGAGGAGAATTTCATGAAAGAGCTCAAATCAGAGATATGGGCAGAAGTGAGAGTCATGAGACCTCGTGACTTGGGAGAGGCTATAGAATTAGCCCAACTGGTGGAGGATCAGAAGTACTATGAGAGAGGAGCCAGAGGCAACAGTTCAGATGGCTCCTATAGGATGATCACCATTCTCTTAGCACCTAAGGGGCTTCTGATTATGGAATTGTGCTAGCCATCCGGAAATGGCGACCTTATTTGTTGGGTCAACATTTCATTGTCAGGGCAGTATAACACGCCTGTCTTGTCAGTAGATAGTACTTTGAGGAGAGAGATAGAGTGTAGGAAGAACTAAAAAGACATATTGATGTAGAACAGGTAGGACGGCTTTGCTAGGGAGAGGATCTCCTGTGACGCCCCAAGCATCCATAGTGAAAGGATTCGTCTGACAGTCTTGATCAACCACCATTCCTGCTCCCTTGCTCTGACCTGAAATTGTTAACCACATATAATGAGCTTAAATAGCCCAGCAGGTCACCAAAGCCTACAACTGAAATCAAAGCACGACACAGAAGCAATATGCATGTCAATCAGTCAAATCATAGCAGTCAGTTACACATGGTCAGTGAATCAATGCAGATACGGAAATCAATGCATGAATAGTAATCAGTACAGTAACAATAGTCAATGCGTAAACAGTATCAATAAGAAACAGTAAACTCCTAAATCCACAGTAGAAGAATCAATAAACAGTAGGAAGAAATCCATAAAGTTCAATAAATCAGAAATCATCAAATCTCTTTAATAGTCGTCTTAACTATCACATCAGTCTATAACATCAGTCAGTCAATGTAGTAGAATCATATCAAAACATACGCTTGCAAATCGATCAGTTATTCAATATAACT
>NW_021319304.1:355963-370806 GCF_001605985.2 Dendrobium catenatum | reverse complement strand
CATTGTTGCTACTATATGCCAGATAACACGTATCTCTATACGTATCTGTTTGACGACTAGCCTTAATCGAAAGTTCTTTCTCGTGATCGGGAGGGGTAATTAACTATAGGGGCTTGCGCCTATAGGAAACCAGAACTCAGATCATAAAGTCCTCACAAAATGAGGGCGAAATCTCTGGGTAGTGTCTTATCTACAAACCCATCTGCCTTCCAAAATTTACCTCGGAACTTAGTTCGTTAAAACTCCCTCGCCGAATAAGAAGAGCGAGCGGAGGCCGGGGCCGAATTTTCGGAGCCCACAATAGAGATAGTTGATCTTCTCTCATGGAATGATTAATTTTCAAAGAATGTTACGTCCATGGAGATATTACATTTCTTATTACTAGGACAATAAGATTTGTAATTTTGTTGATGAGAAAAAAAGCCAATAAAAATGCAGTTTATTGCTTTTGGATCAAGCTTACTCCCTTTGATGAGGAGTATGCACAAAGGCAAGTCAACTGAATAATTTGATGGATATGGAGACAAATCTCTTTGTGGGATAGGTGTGGGTGAGGGTTTAATAAGGAGTTTTGAACTTGAGGATTCTTGACAAAATATGATTAATGAGGCATATAGTGGTGAGGACAATTTCCCCTAATAATATTTTGAGATATTACTGATTGATCAAGCAACTTTCAGAAAGCGTCAGTCTTTTCTTATCGTTATTCCACTTTTTGGAGTATGTATACAATAAGTTTTTGGACCAATTCCTTATCGATGGAGCTATTCTCCAAGAATAGAGTGAAAATTTTATTTCTCGTTATCGGTTCGAAGGACTTGAATTTGGAATTAGACTTTTACGGAGTAATTTTTTTTTAAATGAAATTAGTTCCAGCCTTATATTTCATCAGAAAAACACTAGTGGTTCTAGTGTAATCATCAATAAAATATATAAATCACCTAGTACTCAAAATATTGATCATCTGAGATGGGCCCTTTATAACAGATTGTACAAAATGATGGGTGCTTTATAAGGATGACTATGATAGAAAGTTTGAGTGTGTTTCGATAATAACAACTTTCATACTCGAATACTTCGAGATTTGTGTTGAAAAAAAGAAAAAAAAAAATTGGTATATAAAATTTGGATGCTTAAGACAAATGTCACAACATGATGGTGCTTTCGTAGGAGGAAGATATATAATGAGAATTTTTCTCTTGGTTTTCACTATTCCCTTCATAGTTTAGGAGGCAAAGACCAACATATTTTTTCCCTTGCTAATCATCTTTCATGAGTCCCTATTCTGAACTTTGTAACAAGTAGGAAGACAAAAATAATGCAATTCGTTAAGGATGAAGTGATTGAAATAACTAGGCATCCACTGCCATATGATCAGATGCTGCAGAATTCACAATCCAATATTGATGATTTCCGTTTTGAACATTGAAGGCATTCAAAATCATACTTTTTTTTGCAATTACATCAATGATGCTTTTTTGCATTTGAGGCTTTGATTTGAATTCGATAATTGACAAATTGGATAATGTTTCTTAGATTATGTGTTGTCGTGAGATATTCATTCATGGCAAGAGGCGACAGCAGAGAAGTTCTTCTTTTGAAGGCCATTTTGTTTTCAGCCATGAATATGGTTCAAACAAACAATGAATCCTTGTTGTCTTCTTTGAGATAATACGATTGAGAAAGTACATATGCGTTGTATTGATACCAGAATCATATTGCTTGGAGAGGCCTAAAAATTTGAGCTTTGTGGATTCTTTAAGATTTTCAGGGCGAAGAACCAGCAGCGAAGATTGAGGATTTAGAGCAGGGAGGCCTTGCACGTCAGTAGGAAAATGCCCATGAAACTATTCCTACATGTGTACAGAGTTCTTAGCCTCGAGAAGGAACTCAATGCCTACCGGAAGTTGAAAAAGATGTCAAGATGGCCAAATCAAAAGAAAGAGCAAAGCAGCAATGTTCAACCAGTAATTGTAATCGCTTCCCTGATAGAATTAGAAAATTAAGTTTAGAGATAAATCAATTGCCTCTACGCATGGTAAGCAGGATAATTCAGCGAATTTCTAAGTTTTACGAGCATCTCACAATTTAATCCGTAGAGACAGGATACAAAATGAGCATATACATGAAAAGGTTAGAGTAGCTCCAGTGAAAGATAAGATTAGAGAGAGTCGCCTTAGATGGTTTGGTCCCATAAAACGACGGCCTTCTGATGACCCGGTTAGAAAAATAGAGGTATTAGATTTGACTTATATTAAGAAAAGTAAAGATAGACCTATAAAGACTTGATTAGAAAATATTAGAAATGATATTTCTTTATTATATTTAAACGAGAATTTGACTTTTAACAGAATAAAATGGAGAAAAAGTATTCATGTAGCCGACCCCACGTAGTGGGACAAAGACTTGATGATGTTGTTGTTGTTGTATACTCACAATTTCATTACTCCATAAATGATTGAATTTACATATACTTTTTTCTTAACCTGTAGATGCCTAAAGGTATCCCAGTTGCTACAGTTGCAATAGGAAATGCAGCAAATGCAGCTCTTCTAGCAGTTAGAATGCTGGCTACTAGAAATGATGAATTATGGGAAAGGTGAGTGTTAGAATATTGTTCATTTTGTTAAAGTCTAGTTAAGAAATGGAACTCATTGCAATTTATGCTTTCTGACAGAGTAATGAAACATCAAGAAGAATTGAAGGATACAGTTTTGAAGAAGGCAGAAAAGCTGGAACGAGAAGGATGGGAGAAGTATTTAAATCCTTGACAGAGAAGCTTTCTTAAAGCAACATGAAAGGCTGCTACATTGATGCAGTTTATGATGAGATTTCCTTCCTGATATTGGAAATTTTTTCGTTGCAGCTGAGTGGTTATTTTGGGTTGAACAATAAAAGTTTAGATATCACATAGGTTCCACAGGTTGATTTACCATTTTTCATGTATTTTTTTTCATAAGGGTGAATATTAAGCTATTAATAACCTTTTTATTTAATTTCTTGTGTATTTGTGGTCCTGTTCGATCTTGTTGTACACTTGTATCCTTTTTTAAGGTGAAATTTTGAAATAAATTCTATTGAGAAGATTTTCAAGGTTGGTTTTACAGAGGAAGTTAATGTATGTGTTTAAAAATTAATTTTCTTAAGTCTTAGAAAGTAATTTTCTCAAATTGACTGACACTAGCAGCTTGATACATTATCCAAAAGCCTTATATATTTGTTTTGGCTTTGATATAATGCACAAAACAGCAAAATTAAATACTCAGAAACTTAGGAAATGGCAGACTTCTGCATCTGAAGCAACCGAGAAGATGACTGAGCTGAAGCATTCATATAATCCTTGGCATGAGTAAGAAAAATCAACTTGATATGTATTCAATAAGTCTCTTGTCAAGCTCAAAATGCTGGCACAGAATGCTCTGCAATTAAAAAAAAAAGAAAGTCCTTTTGTTAGATCTATTGATATGTCTGGGTGATGGCAGTTTATCCCAAGAGATAAATGTAATTTTTGGCAAAACTATCAACTTTGAACCTTCTCTTTAAGATTTTGATTAAAGAACTAAGTAATGCTATATATTTGTATGGTGAAAGCATGATGAGTGCATTAATTATCCCAATATTAAATGTGGCTATTTGATTTGTTGAAAAATGAATGCAAAAAAATTTAAAATATTTGATGTCCAGTGAGTATGAAATAAATTAAGTGATTTTTTTATTTGATTTAAATAAAATGAATGTAATATAAAGCCCAATAATAATGGAGACGTTATCCATTGGCAGTGGAGTGCTAGCATTAATCACTTGATCATCAACCAAATGCATTGAAATTTACTCAAGATAATTGTGATTATAAAGGTTAAAGACTAAAGTGATTAAAGTTTGGTCTTCTCCAATTTCATCCTCACCAGACCTACCATAGTGAGTAAAATACAATGGAAAATATCTAAAACATTAAAGACAATATATCACAAATATTTTAGCTCAATATATAACAAGAAAACAACACATATCAAGTATTCAATTAATTAAACAAGAACTTAGGCTTCATTTGGGATGACTTTCTTATTGCTTCTTAGCTTTCTAATATAAAAATCAAAATTTTTTGTGCTAGGAAACTGCTTTAAGTAGTAAGAAAATCTTCCCAAACAAAACCTTAGTCTAACTCAAGTACATTGCATACATTTCATCCACATTCATTCAGAGTGCACGCTAAGAGAGGACCTAAAGAGAAGTTCTTGTGAATCATATTAATGGAAGATAACATGCGGAATAGTCTCTAAAGTTGAAAATCACATCATGATTTAAATCCAATAAATTTTAAATGGTTTTCTCAGATTGATCATCTATTTGAAGATGAAAATCAGTGTTGGAATTGAGTTTAGTTTCAATTGATTTTTGCATAGTTACCACAAGTGCAAATAAGAGATCATGACCTTAATACACAATCAAGTTGAACTATGGTGCTAATATATCGGCAAATAAGTTTTGTCAAAAACACAAAAAATGCGCTCATTGTTAATATGTCCTCTATTACCCAACCAGTATAATGGCCCTAAGACAACTAGAACAATACAACTACATATTTCATTGCAAGTCCTCCAACTTTCAAGTCAAGATGGCCGAACGGATATGACTTCATGGATTTTTTTTTGTTTATATATAGAAAATTTTTATCCATGTAATAGGTAGCTTTTGATTCAATAAAATTTCTAATTTTGGTTTTCAATCTTGTGTATCTATGGAAATGCGTTTGCTTCATACGATTTAGTGTGATAAGCAAATTCTAAGTATCTCTTTGTACTGGCTAATGCCTAGATCTTCCTCACTTTTTTTAACCCTTTTCCTCATAAAATATTTCGTTATAGAGTTCTTGATGTTGGTTAAGTTTGATAAAAGTAGAATTTTAATTGTGATATAAAAATTTAGATTGCTTGTTGTATGTCCGTATGGATAAGTCGCAGATAATGAATAAGTTCTCCCCCCAAGAGCTTGGACAAACCGCAAGCTGGCCCATAATGAGCTTCGCCCACCAGAGCAGGAAGTAACTATCTGTCACAATGAGGTTCGCATCATCGAAACTCGCCGATCGTGGAAATCAATCAAGGATGCACATATCCAAGAAAATTTAACAAGTGAACTCATCTTAGCAAGCCTTCACTCAAAGAAGCATTTGCCTTATGAGGACTCGGCTCCTTTAGCGATTCTCCATAGTCAAAGCCATATGTCTTCTATACACATCCTCCTCCAAGCTGCAGGAGACATGCATCTACAGAACGTGCATTCATGGCTCTATCAACTATTTTCATCCTCAGCTCATACCCACACTCTCTTAGAAGACTCGTCACTCATCCAGGTGATTTTGCTTCATGAACTTGCCCAAGGCACTTTCCCTTAAAGACTTGCCCAATATACTCGCCAAGGGTGTCTCAAGCCATATCAACGATAGATGACCACATGTCTAACTTTCAACTTTGTCCACATGTCTGTGCCATATTATACTTATCAAATTATGTATTATTTCTCAAATTATCTTTTATATAGCCCACTTAGTCATATAAATAAGAGGTTAAGAGGCATATTTAGGACTCCATGCTATTTTCAACTATTCACAAAGATTACTTAATTACTTGTCCACTTTTCATACTCACCGAATTATCCTTCCTGTTTTTTTTGCTCTAGCTAGCCAAATTTATTTGTAAGGTCAAGTGTTGCCCACAAACAAATTTGATCCAACACTTGCTATTATTTTTTCAAATTTCTATTTGATTTCTTAAGATTTAATCAATTACATCATTATTATTTTTATTCAATTCCAAGCATTTAATATTTACACCTAAGCTACATTTTTGGGTAATTAGTGGCCTCTGACTTCTGAATGCTAATTAATTTTGTGAAATATGCATATTTATTATATATTCTTAATTGCATCATAAACCCTGGACTCATAACCATCCTGCTAATCATTTTGTAACATAAAACAACTTAAGATAGGCTGGAAATGGGATTTTAAGAAAACATGTAAACTTGCAGGAGAAACATAACTATTTAAGGAAGAAACCTTGGTAATAGCTGGCCTGAAAGCTTTCGAGTCAATGTTGATGTCAGGGAACCGACTAACTTCCACTCCATTTTCATATAAAATATAGGTAGTATGTGGACCTGTTTTTGCGTACAGAAATAGAATCAAGGATCCAAGAAAACTACATTTGGAAGTTTCTAAGGTTTCATTTGGGACGGTTTTTTTACTGCTTCTTAAAGCAGCTTTTAGTATAAAAATTAAAATTTTTGTACTAAAATATTGCTTTAAGAAGCAATAAAAAAGACGTCCCAAATGAAACCTAAGACAACAGATAGATTTCTTGCATGCTGTGATGTAACATAATCAGAAGCTATATCACAAAAAACAGTACCAGACAAAGATATTCCAAAATTCTCTGCTGCATTTGGGAAGTGACCGAGATCTACTATCCCAAAAGAAATATTTTTATTTGAATATCTGCCAGTGAATTTAAACAATTAGTAGTTAAAATAGTTAAAAGTACTTGAATGGTATAATACAGAAAGCAAGTGATGAAGTTTTGTTTAAATATTTTTTATTATTAGCTGAAATTCTAAACATCAAGATTATGATTGAGATGTAACTTCGGATAAAATACAATATGTGGACATGATTAAAATTTTAAAAATAAATAAAAAATATTTTTTAGGGAAATGGAACTCTGCTCATGCTCAAATTTCTCTTCAAAATGGAAATTCATGATAAGGACCAACATACAAAATATATTCTCATTCAGAAAGGAAAACAACTTGTTGAGATATTAAATTTGAATTATGTTAAGAAAGGTAGAGCTTAAAAAGACTTGGTTAGAAAATATTAAAAATGATCTTTCTTTATTAGATTTAAATGAGAATTTGACTTTTAGCATGACACAATGACGAAAAAGGATTCATGTAGCCGACCCCACATAGTGGGACAAAAGCTTGTTGTTGTTGTTATTGTTGTAGTATATAAAACTTAACTCAAATTGAGGGAGCTAATGGAGAAATTTTGAAAATAGTTAACCCAAACAATTGACACAAACCTGTGGAACTTGGATCAAGTTTAACCTACAAGTTCATGGTAATTTACAGACATAATTTGCATCAATTAAGACAAAATAGGTGCTTGATGTGCATAATCAGAATGATATAAATAGGAAAACTCACATGACAGAGAGATCTGAAAATATTCGACTAGTACGAATACATGTCGAAGAACATAACACCTGAAACTCAACCTGCCAGCAAAATCAACTCTAAATATCATGAAAAATTTACTTAAACCATAGTTGATATATAATCAGACATGATCAACTCTAAAAATCATGAAAAAATTTACTTAAACCATAGAACATCTCACAATAGATTTAGACTTCGTTTGGGACGACTTTTTTACTGCTTCTTAAAGCAACTTTTTAATACAAAAAAATTAATTTTTATACTAAAAAGCTGTTTAAAAAGCAGAAAGAAAGTTGTCCCAAACTAAGTCTTAGCATCAAAACTTAAGGTTATATTATAATGCCAATTAGAAGTAGCGTTTAATATACGGGCCATCAAACAAAATCTTGATAGGTTTATCTAAAAAATTAGCAGGCATGCAACTTAAACAAATCAACTTGACAATGGCTCTAAACAACTTCAACATAACTATTATGGAGTTAAGAGTAATATTCTTACATTATACATAATCCAAAGGCATTTTAAAGAATTTTTTTAAAAGATATTCGTACATTATGCTTAGAAGTTAAAAAGAATTTTTATAAAAGATACAGATGCAGAGAATTGAATTCGCTAAGATACAACTAATAGGATCTGCTCAATAATTTTGGTGAAGTATTCATATTAAACGAAATCTATTTGGTTAAAAAAAATATAAACTTAAGGAATAATATACATTATTCATACAGAACAAAGATCAATTGCACCATCAATTCAAAAAAAAAAAAAAGTGATTAAAATGTGTTTAAATATTTTTGTAAATCTGAAATGAGTAACAAAGCATTGTTGGCCTATAGTCATTTTGTTAAAAAGTTCATTTCCTTAAATATCTTCTTAATTAATCTATAATTCTTCAAAGCTAATAGAAAAGGCCTGAAAGATATTATAGTTATCCTCAAATGAGGACTATTGCATCTTTGCTTAATATTTCTAGTAAAACATTCTGTACATTACATTACCACAAAATCTAAGGATATATTCTCATCTACTTTGAGAGGTTGAAACCTCCAATAACAGGTGTAGTGAGCGTAACTTAATTGCTTCAATATTAGCCTATAGAAATTACAAGGCGAAGAAGAAAATCCACTACTAAAAAACTTCCCAAAGATGCTCAGTTTTTCCCAATATAACCTCTCTGGATGCACGTTAACATTTTAGTGGAGCACATAAAGATTTGCTGAAGCACATCCATCCAGGATCACATCAGGCAGAGTCCAAGCTGGATTTGTCAAGATGGTTCCAATCTACTAGATGGAAGCTGAAGACCAGTTCAGCTTCCACTGAAGACCAGTTCAGCAATGTTTTTGTAGCTATTTTTTAATTTAACATTTCAAAACTTCAATTGTTTTGGAATGCAAAGGCCCTACATTGCATGTGAATCTCCTCTGTGGTTTTATTAGGGTGTAAACGAGACGAGTCAAGTTTGAGTGACCTCGGGCTTGAGCTTGAGCTTGATTAATTAATCAAATTCGAGCTCGAGCTTTATTCAACACGTTCGAGCCGACTCTCGGCTAATTTATTATGAAAGAGAAAATGATTATTATTCAAACAAGTACTATAATTAAATAATTTTAATATCTTTATACTTAAAATCCTAAATGCTAATATATTTAACTGCATTTTATATTAATATTTCTAAACAAGCTGTTTCGAGAGCTAATGAGTCGAGTCAGGGCTGCCTCAAACTTCGATCGTTAACTCATCGAGCTCACCTCACAAATCATTTAACGAGTCGAGCCGAGCTGGCATGACTCACACCCCTAGGTTTCATGATAGTAAGAAATGGACTTGGAGAACAGCTCCCTCATGTTTGTGGGTGTGGCATGACTTTGTTGCATACACCAATAGCACAACATGATCAAATGAAGCCTAAGACTCCAAAATGGACATTTAGAAACAAGTTGAATATTTTAACGTGTAAATGAAATTAACAAGCTCTTATAGCTCACGATTAGAATCATTTTTTCTCAAGCATTATCCAGAATGAATCACCAAAGCATATAGCAAACAAAAAAATCAAGAACCGTGGGTACAACTTGGCATGTGTTCATTGAGTTCAACAAATGATCCAAGAATTAGATAAAAAGTAAGCAAGATAAAAGAGCAACTAACCAGCCAGAATCTGGAGGAATTTCCTTCAGCAAACAATGTTTCCAACTGTAAAGGGGTCAAATGACTTGATTCACCTGTGGAAGACATTTAAGGTTAGAAGAAAGGGAAAAAACTTTTGTGCTATAAAATATATGTTGGTTTCACCATCATCAAAGTAATAAAAAAGCATAATTCAATGATAATTCGTAAATGATAATTCGTAAATTATCGAGACTCTTAATAGGACACGACGAAGAAAAAAGATTCATGTACCCGGCTAAATATTGTTTTTGTATTCTTCTTTATAAGAAAAAAGTCCTTTGAAAACACTTATAATATGCTAACATATTTGTGCATTAAACATTTTAAAGTTAAAATCTATAAATTTTGTTTAAAGGCCGTCAATTTGTACCTAACTAGACACCACATAAAATTGGGCATCACTCAGATCTGTTGTTCAATATAATAATAATAATCCTTATAATAATGCCAATAGATTGCTATAACTTACTACTTCAATAACAATCATACTCAAAATGTTGTAAAACTACATATATTATACTGCTTAATTAAACTACAAAGTACAAATATATAATATACCATTTTTAGCTAGCTAATCTTAGTTATAAATCAAGCTAGAAAATATATTTAAGTCCAGCATCTGTACGACTGTACAATAAGATGTAAAAGCAACTACAGTGAAACAAAAAAAAGTTGGAATATTGGCTATACCTACGCCATCATAAGGTGGTTGCTGAGCCAAAACAAAGATCACTGCAAACAGCAACAGAATAATAAGATTTCCAAAATCTCTTAAAGGTCAAAATGAAATAGCAGAGTTCCAGAGAAGTAACTAGCTGATTAAAAAAATGTTTAATATGGGTTCAAAACATCAGCATGAACTGGAAAGGCCACATACAAGAGCTGGTTGGAGGTAGCAAGACAAATCTTAACATTTAAATCACCAAAAAACTGAAACGAAATACAACTGGCGTCGAATAGAACAAATCAGAAAAAATGAGATAAGTTCAACTTCAAATGAAAGATAGCTTGCATTCGTTTTTTTTTTTTTTGCCCAATTACAGGGACCAACTCATATTTCTTTCAGTACTATTTGTAATTGTAAGCCTGTGTTTTAGGAGAAATTATTCTGTGCGGATGCCAGACGCAGCTCTACGTCTGGAGGCCAATCAGGAGCAACCACATCAGCGGTACCGAGCCGCGGTACACAACAAAGGGGTGACATGGCGCATTCTGGTTGGTCTCCAGACAATGTTCAACGTCAGCACAAAATAATTAATCATGGTTACATGGAAAGATCAATATTAAACATACCTACAAAAGCCACTAAGTAGCAAAAAGCTACATGATAGTCAATAACGAGAGTAACTGCAAAAAGGAAGACCTGTAAAAGTATAATTCAAAAGAGCATCAGCATATAAGTAAATCCGATCCAACAAACTTCATACCAATTAGAAATTCATGGACACAATTGCTTGCTTCAATGTAAAAATTATGCTTCTATAAAGCAATAATTTTCAGTCTGCGCATCATCAACGGTGTCAAAGATAAGTGAGTGAGAAATCATGCATGTACAGCATGATTCTTCAAAATATAAAAGGTTATAGGCTTACCTTAGAATAGAACAAAAAGTCAGCAATGAAAGCCTCCCAAGTTTCCTCTCTGACAAACTACACAGCATTATAGCAAAAATCAGAAGAGATGTCTATCCATAGTTGCCAGAAATCCTGCACAACTCTAAGATATCAATTAAAAGCTCCAATCAAATGTTAAGTTGAATCGCCATTAGGCTAAAATTAACTTCTTGTGGAGTTTTCTTACAAAAATATATTTTTAAGAGTGCAGGAACATTGTGAAATATCTTGTTTATATGCTTTCTTGTAATATTCAAAGGGCATTGCATGTAATGAAAAAGCAATCGAATAAAGCAGATCAAGTTTTATAGAACTAATGTTTCTTCAATGGATAAACGTAAAAAAATTATCTTTGCAGAAATTAGAAGAATGATAGCAGAAAAAAAAGAATCTTCATCCACAATCTGGTTATCTTCAATATACAACATTGATAATGGGATAATAATCATCAGGAAAAAAAGGGATAACACCAGAGAATATCCACATTGCTTGATTAATAAAATTTATATCAGCTTCCCCTCCGGTTGCCTATTTGGTTCATTTCTAGAACAACTGATCTAAGTTACTGTTTGGCTACAAAGTAGGATTTAGGCTTCGTTTGGGACAGCTTTCTTATTGCTTTTTAAAGTAGTTTTTTTAGTAAAAAAATTTAAATTTTTATACTAAAAGCTGTTTTAAGAAACAGTAAGAAAGCCGTCCAAAACGAAGACTTTTAGTAAATCCAGATTAGTAAATCTTGAAAGAGGATTAAAACATAAAATCGTTTTTATATTTATTACAGGATTTCAACTTGGCAGTGGATAAATCCTTAAATCAGTTAAATTCGGTGAATGATAGGATATAACAAATATTGAACCTAATCATCATAGGTATGAACTGAAATTTATAAAAATAGCAAGATTTAAAATCCCAAAGTTCGGATTAACAGGATTTAAACTACATGCAGCTTAAATCTTGCCTAAAATAGAATACCAAACAGCTTAGAATGCCTCGCTAAAATAGAATTTTTTTCCAAATACGATACCTTCACCGCAGACAACACTGACAAAGTAAGAACCGCTTGAATCTCCTATAAGAAGATTTATCAATCATAACCAGATCAAGCTGCAAAACCGAACTATATGAAAAAAGAAATACAGATCAGGGAGTGGAGAAACGAATACCCGACGAAGTAGATGAAGAGATAGATCCGGGGAGAAGTCTTGTACGGCAGAGCTACGTACTACGAAGTATGAGAATAACATGAGCAAATGAAAGAGGTAGAAGGGCTCAGTGACCATTAGATTCAGCCAAGGAAGTGGATGGCTGCCATTCTTGACCTCCGCCACCGGCACCGCCATCTTTGGTTTAGCCGCCGCCATCTCTTCCTCTATCAAAATTGGAGCTTTCTCCAACTCCTTAACGAAGAAATTCCTTTCTCTGCACCATTTTTATCGGTTTTTGTAAACTCTCCTTAATTAAGCCTTGATGCAACATTGATCGAATTTTTTTTAATCTGATTGAAATTTTATACTTACATTCAAATAATGATCAATTAAGATTTGAATAATGTTCGAACAAATTTTAATTTATAAGAATTATATTATTTTATCGTAATCATCTCTTCTAAAATTGATTCATTTAAGTTATTATATTATATATGTAATATGCTCATAACATGGAACTTTTATTTGGTCAGGTGACCGGACGTAGAGATACGTTCCAGTGAAAGCTGAGAACGCGCCACGTAGCATGCACAAAACCGCGGACCCGACCCGGCGAATAGTGGGTATGTCGCACGTGAGTTTTTTAAATCCATGACAACCCGGTATTGCTTGGTATTGCTAGGTATTTGTCGATTTTGCTCGGCAATAACAAGAAATACCATTATGTGAAGAGAAATACCGAGCAATACCGAGTAATACCGAGCAATATCGAGCAATACAGAGTTTTTTCTAGAGTGGTATTTCTCATTATTGCCAAGCAATACTGAGCAAATACCGAGAAATACCTAGCAATACGCGAACATAGCATTCCCGGGTTCCGGTCCCGTGTCAAGTCGTCGGGCCGCGCGGTAAAGAGTAAGAGCACGTGACGCGATCTCGGTGGTGACCGAACGTAGAGCTACGTTCGGTCACCGGACCTAATAATTGTTCCATAACGTCTAGGGTGTGATGGTGAAAATTTATATGCAATTTAAGTCCAATGATTTCCTTATGCTTAACATTGGAAGCAAAGAAAACATTTGACATTTCTTTAATTTTGCATTGATTAGTATTTGACAAATGTGATGCTAAAGTTAGGCTTTTTGTCAAAAAAAAGTTTGTCATCTCGAGTGGACCAATTCTTTATCATGCCTTGATAAGAGTTAAGTATGCAAAGTAAAGTCAAAGTGGATGGATAATGCAAAATTAAATAATAATATGGAAACAAATATTGATTGAAATATGAGAATTTATATTATTTATAGTATCCATGAAAGCTTACTTAAGACCCGAATGAGTTAGCGATGATCACTTAATAGTATAAATATTGTTGGACACAAGGGTGTGATGAGTTGCTATCATAGTTACATGTGACAGCCTTATTCACAAATAATGATTCATTTGTTGAATTTATTATTGGATTAGGTTATTGAGATAACTCGATTTTTAGTTGACTTGCATAATCTTTAAATGATGCTTTGTGAGGTCATTTCCAGCTGAACACCAAACGATCGTTTGAAGTCATCGTGAGCTCCAACCAAATGCCAGATTCAGCAATATTTTGAGCCAGGTGAACAGTGTGACGTCAAATATTTGTGTCACACTGTTCACAAATGCCATTTTATTTAGCTGGAGTTTTGTTGGAGAAAGGATATATATGGTATATATATGTTATGAAAAAGAGTTTGGCTAGAGACGAGTTACTGTATTTTGGTGTGTAAATATGAGTTTTTTGGTTGGAGATGACCTAAGATTGCATGCATCATTATGGCAACATTTATTATTAGATTAAGATCACATGCATCACTTGCATAACATTAGAGCATGTTAGAATTAGTAACATCAACTTTTTTTAAAAAAAATGGTTTTCTCTTTTTATTATAGTAAGAATATTATAACTGCTTGGATCAAATGTAATCTTTGCTATAAAAACATTAAGTATATAATGTTTGTCAATATGATGTATATATATTAGATTTAATATAATGATGTTCATCTTACAATATGTTATGTCATACATGTTGTGATATCTTTTATGTTGTGCCATAATTTCTGAATTACTTCCTTGTGTAATTGTATATGCTAAACAAATTGTTGTGTCATACTTAATGTGATAAATCTATGTCGTTTCATAGTTTCTAAATTTATATATTGCATCTTTCTTATAATCATTTGTATCATACCAGTCATGACCTCACAACGTTGTACCAACTACTACTATAGTTGTATTATTATTGTTACAGATTTTACTTGAGCCATAATCGAACATTCTTCAAATATGATTTGAACGATATTGAAACTTTATTTTTGAATAAGGTTTAAACAAATGTTTAAACACTTCTCGAATAATGTTTGAATCTCGTTCGTATCCATATCCATCACAGTGGCCTTCAAATAATTGGTTAATGGTAAAAAAACATGAATAATTTAATCTAAAATTAATTTTTGAATATATTTTCTCAATAAAATAAAAAAGAAGATCATTTCTTACATTTTCACAATCATGCTTCACATAAATTCCCCCTTCGTGCGGTGTCCGAATGGGAAGAGCCGTCCGAATTTGCTGAGTATACTCAAAATTTTTGTGAATATTTGCTTATTTGTTGAGTATTTATAAATACTCGATAAATTTTTAATAAATCCAAATGATTTTTTT